>NC_051321.1:89502749-89644403 GCF_015220235.1 Choloepus didactylus | reverse complement strand
TAACAGCCAGGAACCACAACACAGGTCAAGCTCATCAGGGAAAGATACAATCTATCAACTGAATTCCTGGACATCAGTGGGTCCACAGGCTTTTGGAAACAACCTCTAGAGAACTGCACATCTCTGTGAATCTTGTGCACAGCAAGAGCTCTCGTGAAAACCGGGGAGGGCTGCAGCATTGAGCACTGGAGGGGTCAGCCCAGATTCAGTTCCCAGACAGAGGGGCTGAGAGAAGAGTCGCTTCAAAGTAGAAGCAGCCAGCCAAGTTGTGAAATGAGAGGAAAGCTTCCATCACAGAAATAACCCTCTAACCCAGCTCTCTGGACGGGAATATAGAGAAAAGTAAACAGGAAAGTTTTGCCCAAGATATAGGGGGGCTATGATTGGAGACAAACATGAAGCCCCAGTAGGCTACTCATCTTCTCAGTGAACACCCCATTTTCCCTGGGGGCTGCAGATAAAGCAGCATCTTCCACAGCCATCTCTGCACATCAACAAACAGCCTCTTTCCTGAATGCTGAGGTTTGGGCAGGTCGTTTTCAACCAGAAAGACCTTGGGGGGGTCACCCCAGCCGGCCATACCCTTGGACTAATGAGTGGCTGAGGGACCCCTATGGTAACCCTGCTCAGAAAGAAAGAAGCAGAAAGCTTAGAATAAGTAAGAGAGACATGGCCAGGCTGGAAATTGGGTGCGTCTCCTGGGGCACCCTTCCCAAGAAGGTCTAGCTGGGCATGAGTCCCCCACATCAGGCTGGGGCCCCTGGATGCCATTCCAGCATTCCCACATTCAGACCTGCACATGGACAGATCTAGAACCAGAATGCTCCTCTCTGAGGAAGAGATGGCTGAGGACGTGATCCCAGAGAGGACTGTCACTTCAGCAGCCCAGGAGAGAGCAAGGATGAGCTGGGGTACCAGGCAGGGCGGGAGACCACAGGCTGCCAGTCACTGCTGTTTCCCCCACGCTGCAGTGAAAAAAAACAGTAAGGCAGGTCCTATAAGGGGGAATAACCTAGAAAACACAAAGAAGGTAAGAAATGGAGAAAACCAAGAAATTAAAGGTCAACAGGCTGGTGGCTAATCCACTTGCAGTAGAGAGAGACACCATGTAAAAAAGTCTTAAGGGCCAAGGTTAAACTCTGAAGATTGTTGATAAGTAGAAGACCACAAAAATAAGCAAAAATAATTAAAATAAAAGATAGCCATTAAAGATCAATAAACCAGATAATGAAAATGGAAAATATTGTTTAAAGTTTTAAAGGATTAGTTAAACAAATTATGATAGATTATATGGAACAATATTAAGCATACCTCTGAGCTATGTGTTTTAGGAAAACAAGCAATGTTTGTTTTCCTAGTGTGCTCCTGGCTTCATAAATGATAAAAGTAAATATTATGATCCAAACTTAAATATATACACACAATATAAATGCATAGCTTATATATTCATAGAAAATATATGCATGTGTGTGAATGCATAGATAAAAATCAGGAGGAAGGAAGTCAAAATGCTAACAATGGTTAACTCTATGGGATTATTAGTATCTAACTTGGTCATACTTTTTTAACTTCCTACACTGAACCAGCATTATTTTATATACCAGAAAAGAAATGTTTTCAAAAAAAAAAAGAATAAAAACAGAAAGCCGATAGCCTAAAAATGTATCTGTAGAAAATGAGATTTTGTGTTCTGTTTCAAAGTTATTTTATTAGAGACATTTAATGTAGTGAAGAGACGTTGTGAAAGAGGAATCCCTTCTGATGATATTCTTAATTTAGTAAGAGGCTATAATCTCATTCATTCAGAAGATAACTTATTTGCATTTGTTCATGCCAAGCACTGACCTAGACACTGCAGAAATCACAAACCAGATAAAAATCCCACTCTCTTAAGGGTTACCATCCTAGCTGGGGGGAAATATTTGGTAAGCAGAATAAAGAGAAAACTAAGCAGGAAAGGGGATGTGGGTTCCCGGGAAGCGTGCTGCAATTTTACATAAGGAGCGAAGGACATCGTGGAAGGCGGCACCACGGGGATGCAGAGGGGCGAGGGCACTGGATGCAGGGGATGGGGAGGTCTTGAGGCAGGCGTGGCCCCTGGCATGTCTCAGGCCCAGCAAGGAGCCTGGGAGGGGCAGCAAGAGGTGAGGGCAAGCCAGCCCGGCTCTGACGAGGGAGCCAGAATCCTGGAGGGCTGAAAGCTCAGAAAACAAACAAAGACTGTCCAGCCCTGTGCTGGGCCATCTCCCAAGCACCTGCAGCAAGAACTGCTCCTCAAGCGTACTATGGAAATGTGTGCTCAGGGTTTCACTGTGATTTTAGCCAGGGTGGCCACAAGAATTTAGAGCTTCTAGTCATTTACTTCCGTGAAGTGAATCTGTCATTCAAAAGCAAAACCGACTTCAAAGCATATAATCTGTAATGACAAAATGTGCTAAAATAATCTGGACAAAGATATTGTACATTGTAGGTGAATAGCATCAAGCAGCATGGGATCAATTGCATAGAAATTGCTAGAAAGCGAGAGGGGAGCTCAGAATCCCAAGATCTGGAATGTTGCTGTAACCCGACACTTTTGCCACGTGGCATCCAAGGCACACTGAGATCTTCCAGATTGCTCACTGCCCTGAAAAGTTCCTGAAATGAATTGTTTTATGGTGGCCCTCCAGCAGCCAGACCCAGACAGACAAACAGGAGCTCCTGGAGTGATTCTTTGACCAGAAGACTTCAGAAAGAAGCCGAGCTGCATTGCCCCAGGCCTGAGAATACGGGAGAGGCAGTGTGGCCGGGTGGGGAGAGGCAGAGCCACAGGCTCCTGCTGAGTTTGGGAATCCAACTGGGTGGTCAAGTCAACCTCCATCCAAAGATGGAGTGCCTTTGTCTGAAGATGTGCCCTTGCCTCTCCTTCTCAGTTCACATCATCAAGATCTTCCTGGCAGCCCCAGAGTGAAAGAGCTCACCGACAAGATGCACACCTGTTCACCTCTGCTGGGTCAGAGCTTCAGGCCTGCTGCCCCACTGCAGCCTCTCCAATCCATGGACTCCAGAGGGGGAACCCAGAAGAGCACAGGGGCCAGAGCTCATTCCACAAATGACATGGAGATGGCTGGAAGGAGAACTTCCTCGTCTGAGTCATCAAAATCCTCCAAGGAGGGGTTTCCACAGTCCAGCTCTGCTACTGGGTTCAGCAAGATAAAACTGGGTTGGAACCCTAAGCAGACATTCTCCACCATCCCAATGGAATCTAGCTCCCACATGGGGGAGCTGGGAAAAAGGAGGGACTGAGAACCTAGAGAAAATGGAGGAATTGGGGTTGCTGCCATCAGGAGATTGAGGGTTCCATCCAAAGTAATTATTCTTCTGAGTCTTTCTCTAATCACTCATGGTGAAGAAGTTGTGAAGTCTGAGGAATGGGGGTTCTTGGAATTATAGTTCAAATGACTGGGTGAAACCTCCTAATGAAGGAAGAGCTGTTCTTCTGAATACTCCCAGCGCAAACCCTCAGCCATTTTTTTTTAATTCATTTTATTGAGATGTATTCACATACCATCCAGTCATACAAAACAAATCATACATTTGATTGTTCACAGTACCATTACACAGTTGTGCATTCATCACCAAAATCAATCCCTGACACCCTCATTACCACACACACAAAAATAACAAGAATAATAATTAAAGTGAAAAAGAGCAATTGAAGTAAAAAAGAACACTGGGTATGTCTGTTTGTTTGTTTCCTTCCCCTATTTTTCTACTCATCCATCCATAAACTAGACAAAGTGGAGTGTGGTCCATGGTTCCCAATCCCATTGTCACCCCTCATAAGCTACATTTTTATACAATTGTCTTCCAGATTCATGGGTTCTGGGTTGTGTTTATAGTTTCAGGTATCCACCACTACCCCAATTCTTTAGAATCTAAAAAGGGTTGTCTAAAGTGTGCGTAAGAGTGCCCACCAGAGTGACCTCTCGGCTCCTTTTGGAATCTCTCTGCCACTGAAGCTATTTCATTTCCTTTCACATCCCCCTTTTGGTCAAGATGTTCTCCATCCCACGATGCTGGTCCACATTCCTCCCGGGAGTCATATTCCCGTTGCCAGGAGATTCACTCCCCTGGGTGTCTGATCCCACGTAGGGGGGAGGGCAGTGATTTCACCTTTCAAGTTGGCTTAGCCAGAGAGAGAGGGCCACATCTGAGCAACAAAGAGGCATTCGGGAGGAGGCTCTTAGGCACAACCATAGGGAGGCCTAGCCTCTCCTTTGCAGCAACAGTCTTCCCAAGGCCCTCAGCCATTTTTACTCTCCCTGGTTTCTGAGAACTGTTATAGAAAAAGTTCCTGCTTCCCTCCACAGGGGAACTAAACTATCTTCCTGGTGACCGCATTTATGGGGAACCAACTCAAATTATGACACAGAAACAGAAGCTTTCTGCCTGTGGGGGACAACAGGAGGCAGCTCCAGGTGTCCACCTACCTTGTTTTTCAGCTTCATGAAGACACAGGGCCACGGGAGGGCGTTGTGCTTACCGCATAGATGCTGCACAGCTTGGAATTCTTAACAAAACCGTAAGGACCTGGTACTTGACACTTTTCCTGAGGAGTTCAGGAGTGGCAATTAGAGATTAGCTCCAGTTTTATGAGGCGGTTGCTAGAGCCCGGCAAGAGTCTCAATTCACATTTCCCTTGCGAGATATTCCAAACCTTATTTTTCCTTTCCGCGAAAGGCTAATTGCCCTTTACAGTTGCCTAGCCCTTTGCCTTTTGCAAAGAACTTGTGCGTTAATTATTCCCTTTGAGACCAACACCAACCCCGCCGTGTGAGGCTAAGTGACAATGACATCAGGAGAGTTAAGGGACATGCCAAAGGCCACGGAACTCAGAAGTGACCCGGCCTGAACTTCTGACCCCAAGGGGCTCCCTTGGTGGAGTGGCCCTGTGCACGGACCACCCTGACCTTCCTGAGCTCCCAGCTCCCACTGCCGGTGTTTCCCAACAGTCTGGCCAAGCACAGATGCACTTCTGGAAGAGTCTGAGCTGATCCATCTGAGCCCTTTTTACCTTCGTCCTCCTCTCATGGGTGAGCTGGGCACCTGCCCCTCTTGCTGCTTCTGCCCCTTGGATGCTCCTCCACTGATTCCTATCACCTTGTACTAGAATTTACATATTTACAGGCTGATAGGAGAAAAGTTTTCCTGAAATTTAGGATCTCACAGCTTTGTTGAGTGATTCAGGAAAGGAGAAGTGAGCTCTGCCAAGGGAGTGGAAATGGGAGCTCAGAGAGGGCCAACTTGGAGACGAGTGAGGAAATGCTCTGATTGGCTGACACTGAGTGTCCACTTTGCATGGGGGAGGGTCTTACAAAGCAGGGAGCAGGTAGACATTGATTAGTAGAGTGGGCTTGTCCATTCAAAGCTCTCTCTACTGGACTGAAATCGTTTATCACCAGATGTTGCTTATCAGCCACCCTGTAGCCAGTTGTTATCTTCTGGAAAAGCACTTCTGAGGAAGGGGTCTTCTCCCAGCAATGCCCCATGCAAGTGGCAATTTTATTTTACTTCAGGTCAACTGATGAGCCTAGGAACACCTCAGGAGGTGACTTCTCAGAACAACTGGAGGGGGCAGAGACCTTGAGCCCATGGTCTTTGGAGCCAGGTTGGAGAGGCTGCATTCCCAGGCTCACCATTTTTTAGCACTTAGGAGAAAATGACTTAAACTCTCTGTGCCTTCTGGTCCTTGTTTGTAAGATGGGGACAATAGCAATATTATCAACCTCACAGGGTGGTTGTGAGAATCCCAGCAGTTAATAACTGTAACACACTAGAACCATTAATATGTGTAAATAAAAATAATAAAAAATACAAAATTAATAAAAACAAATTTTAAAAAAATAATTAAAAATCTTAAAAAAATAGATAACATAAATGTGAATGAATAAGGAAATTGATCTGTTAAATGTGGGGTATTGATACACTGGAAAAATACCCTACAGCTATATAAGAAAGGAATATACTTTACCCATCACCCCTGTGATCAGTATCATCTTCACCATCTTTGTTTCTCTGGCACCTTCAAGGCCTATGTTTTGGTTTGATAAAGCTGCCAAAAAGCAACATACAAGGAAATGGGTTGGCTTTTAACCAATGGGGATTTCTTAAGTTACAAGTTACAATTCTAAGGCCATGAAAATGTCCAAATTAAGGCATCAGCAAGAGGATACCTTCTCTGAAGAAAGGTTGCTGGCATCCAGGTGTCCTCTGTCACTTGGGAAGGGACATGGTGACATCTGCTGGTCCTTCTCTCCTGGGTTCTTCTTTCAGTGGCTCTCTCCAAATGTCTCTGGGTATTTCTCTCTCTGCTCCCTCTTTCTGTGATTCTGTCTTTTATCCTCTCATAAAGGGCTCCAGTAAAGGATTAAGACCCACTTTGAATGGGCTGGGTCATATCTCCATGGAAACAACCTAATCAAAAGTCCTACCCGGAGGAATGGATTAAAAGAACACGGCCTTTTCTGATTGCATAACAGCTCCAGACTACCACAGCCTGTGGTATTTGTCAAATGAAAGAAATGTACTCATAAAACAGTTAGTGACTTGGGGTAAAATTAAAAGGTCACCTGCCCAGGCTGGGGTGGTCACAGTTCCTGGACCAGATCTAAAAACACCAGGCTCACTGTTTCCCACAGCAACAAAAACACACAAAGGAAATGCAAGGAATTGAATTTGCGGTTCCTAAGTTAATTTACCCAACTGGAAAGCATAGGCCTCCAGACCAAGGAATCACACTCATTTATTCGTTAACAAATTTTCATGCAAATAAAATGCTTTGCTTCCCTTCGGGCTGATTTGTGTGGCTGGAACTGCTTGGAGCCTGTCAGAAAAGCCAAGGGCATGCATACCCAGTGAATACAGAGTGAAAAGGCTGGAAAGGAGATCGATATACCCTTTTCCTCTCTTTTTAAAATGTTTGAGTTAGAAGCAGACTGGAAGGTTAACCACCACAGAAAACTACCAACTCAGAGAATTTCACACAAGGTACTAGTAGCTTTCCTGTGTGTGTGTTTCTTTATATCACTATTGAGCCATCAAAGGAGGAAGGTAGTAGATTCAAGGAACTTATTAAAGGAAAAGAGACATTTATTTTGATTTAAAAAAAATAGTCAGGTCTTTCCTGTTCAAAAGAGCGCATATCAAAAAGGAAGATGGCTTTGGTTAAAAATCTGGAAAGACTGACAGAATCTCAGGTAATTAAAGCCATAGCATTTGCATACCAAATTCCGTTTACAAAATCCTTTCATGATATTTAAATTTTAAAAGATTCAAGATGAAATTTTTAGGAATAAATACTATAGAAACTCTCATACAGGGAGAGAAATATACCAGAGGTTTTGTTGCAGTGTGTTTTGATTTAGTGAAAGATTTGAAATAGAAGAAAGTTACATGAACAAGGAAATTGATAAAGGTGGTATATTGATACCATCAAAAAATATCACACAGCAGTTATAAGAAATTATAGATACAGATGTGCATTCATATACCAACATGGATAGAGTTGTAAAATAATTTGAATATGAAAAAAGAACTTGAATAATGTATGATATTTACAGTATAATACTACTTTTATAAATTAAAAAATAATACACATAAACTTTCAGTGATATGATTAACCATAACAGCAGATTAGTTTTTAATCTTCCAAACATCTTCTTCAACAAAACAGAGTAAACATGAGAATGGGAGTAACACCCATGGATGACATGGTCAACAAAACTGGGTGATAATTCTCTATGAAGCTGAGTGCAGTGTAATAAAAACTTGGCTGGTTCTTGTTTCCACTTCCTGGGGACGTAACCTTGGAGTCTTTGTAATTTCCCTCTATAGGAGTGTCTTTCGCTATTCATGGAGGGCCCAGGACCACACCTGACTGTTCATATGCTAATGAGATAACACACCTGTAGTCTTAAGGTCACACTGGAAGGACCCACCACGTGATTAGGGGTCTGCAGAGTGAGTTCAACCCACAGGTGTGCCTTCCCCCAGCCACGCCTACAACTCTGTCCATGTTGGTATACGCATACACATCTGTATCTATAATTTCTTGTAACTGCTGTGTGATATTTTTCCATCATATCAATATACCACCTTTATCAATTTCCCTATTCATGTACCTTTCTGCTATTTCAAATCTTTCACTAAATCAATGCACACTGCAACAAAACCTCTGGTATATTTCTCTTCCTGTATGAGAGTTTCTATAGTATTTATTCCAAAAACTTCATCTTGAGTTTTTTAAAATTTAAATATCATGAAAGGATTTTGTAAATGGAATTTGATATGCAAATGCTATGGCTTTCATTACCTGAGATTCTGTCAATCTTTATCGTGGAACCCCATATAAACTCGGGACACAGAAAGCCCAGGTGAGCCTCCACGATTGATAAGCTACATCTCTGGAGGGAGGGTGACATTCTCCATGGGGACAGGGCAGGGAATCCTGCTTTTGAGACTCTCCTAGACCTTCTCCCTATGCATCCCTTTTGGTTTCTTCTTATTTGTATCCTTTTACTATAATAAACCTAGAACGAGTATAAATACAGCCCTTTCTATGAGCTCTGTGAGTCATTCTAGAGAATTATCGAACCTGAGGTGGTGATGAGGACCCCCAAATTTGTGGCCAGTTTGTCAGAAGTGCAGGTGGCCCAAGCCCCCCAAATGGCAACCACTGCCTGAAGGGCAATCCTGTAGAGGATGGCCCCAACCTGTGGGGTCTGGCCTGACTCCCAGTAGTTACAGCCAGAGTTGAATTTGGTTGAGTTACTGCAGGGTTTGCAGCTAGTGTCAGGAGCTATTGGAAGTTACTGATGTTGCAGAAGTTTTCAGCCTTTAAACTGAGTATGGGAGGTGGGTGGAAAGGACAATAGGAGGTCAGCATCTCTGATGCTAGAGTCAGAGAAATGAGGGAGAAATGAGGCGGATGCCAACATACCCTACGGGCCATGAAAACCAAAAAAAAAAAAAAGCAAAAACAAACACATATATGCAAATAAGCAAACAAAAACACAGGACCACCAACAAATAGAAATACACCTGATACATGAAATAAAATGGTTGCCTGCATTGGGCATTGCCAAGAGATGGACTTTTCCAGAGGACAAAAACGATTGACATGCAGGGGTTTTCTGAGAAAATGGAACACACCCTACAGGGTCACTAATAAGCAACAGCTGGTGATAAAACTAGTTTGGGCCCAGTAGAGAGAGCTTATCAGAATGGTCAGTCTTTCCATGCTGGTCAATGTCTGTCTGCTCCCCACTCTGTATGACCCCCCAAAATACATGGAAACTCAATGTCAGCCAATCAGAACATTTCCTCACCGGCTTCTGCATGTGCCCTCTGTAAGCTGCTCTGTTCCACTCCCTCGATGAGCTTCCTTCTACTTTCCTTATAGGATGCATAAAAAAAGTGTCCCATGTGTTCACAAAGCACTCAGCAAGGCTGTGAGATCCTAATTGTATGAAAAATCTGTCATCACACCCAAGATTTTCAAAACCTAAAAGGAAGATTCTAGCAGCTGCCTAGGTTTTGAATCTTTCTGAGATCCCCAACCCCACAGTTATAGACTCAGAAACCAAAATATGAAATCCAAAAACCCATAGGCAGTATCTACCAAAAGCTAGACAGTATTTGCAAACAAACCCCAAACTGCAAGTAGGTAGGAACAAACCAGCATATCCAACATAAATATGTTTCAAAACTGAAAGCAAAATACCTTTTTACACTTACAAGGGTTGAAATAATTCATCATCAATAGGTTCGCAACACAGGAAACAAGAAAGAATGTGAATAGAAGGAAAATGATACTAGATGGAAATGTGGATCTGTCCAAATGAATAAAGAACACCAACCCTGGTCAGAACAATTTTACCCTTGTAAATATATATATATTTTAAATCCTTTGAAAAATTATTGACTCTTTGAACAAAAATAATAGCAGTATAGTATAGGGCTTACATAACACAGGCAAATGTAAAATGTATGACAATAGCACAAGGCCAGGAGGGGAGAGATGGAAGTCTACTTTTGTAAGGTTCTTAAAGAATTCATGTTATAATTCACTTAGATGAAGACTGTGATATGTTACAGATGTGTGATACAAACTCTAAAGCAACCACTTAAAAAACCCAACAAAAAGTCATAGCTAATAAGCCAACAAAGAACATGAAATGGGATAAAATATTTAATTAATCCAAAAGAAGGCAGAAAAAGACAAAAGGGAAGACAAAAAGATGAGACAAACATAAAACAAACAAGAAAATGATAGATTTAAACCTAACAATATCAATAATGACATTAAAATGTAAATGTTTAAAAAGCCTGATCTGTGGGCAGAAATTGTCAAATGGATACAGAAGCAAGACTCAAAGAAACGTACTTTATAGAGAAAGACACAAATGAGTTAAAAGTGATTATAAATTTGCCAATCTGTACAAAATAATTTTTAGGAAAATATAATTTTCCAAATCTGAATCTTTTAGGAGATAGAAAATCCAAGCAAACCAATTACATCATGAGCTATGTAGAAAATTGCAAAAAGTTCTATCCAAAAAATATACCAGGCCGTGGTTTCCCAGGGCACTTTACCAATCCTTTAAAGATCAGATAACCCCAAGACTACTTAAACTGTCACAGAACATGGGAAAGGAACTATAGCTTCCAAATTCTTTTTAGGAAGCAAATTTAATATTGATATCAATATCCAATAAATATTGCCCTAAAAAAGCTATAACCCAATATCACTTATGAATATTAACATAAATATTAAAGGAAATATCAGTAAATAATATATTAAGAAAATAATTCATCGTGACCAAGTGAGATTCGTTCCAGGAGTGAAACATGAAATTGGTATTAGAAAAGCCATGAATATAATTCATGATATTCATATCTCCAAGAAGAAAAGTCCCGTCATTTCTACAGGTGCTGTGCCGGTTATTGAGCTGCCGTGCCTTAGGTTCCAGTCCGCCCTTCTCTGTCAGCTCTGCAGCACTGGGGCTGGGACTCGTTAGCCACATCCCTGGTTTGTCAGCTGCTACCTGTTAGCCTCGGACAGTTGGGGCTGCTGGAGGGAGGCTGTGACACTGGGGAGGGGAGAGGGACACCTGGTCTTTCCCATTTGCTTCCTGTCAGTTTCCTGTTTGCAACCTGGTCTTCTCCTTATCATCCCAACCTTGCTCCATCACCTCAGCCATGGTGGTTTCTTCCAATAGCAGCATTTGAATTCCGTTTGCTATTTTTCCAGTGCTCACTCCTCCAGCTGGCCTGGGCCCCTCCGCAGAGGTGGCATCTCTGCTCCAGAGACATCTCTGCAGCTCAGAGACTCCAGCACCAGCCAAGCACTCGCCGCCCCCCCTCATTTCTCAGAGGTCTGAGGTCTGTGGGGCCCCCCCTTCTGCCTTTGCTCCCCCAGCCTGAGAGGTGGTAGCGGCTGACTTCTCAGCACACTGACAGTTCTGCATATTAAATTCTCTTGGTTTCTGTCTTCACTTGACAAAATATGATTTTACAAATATTCAACTAAGGAAGAATTGATGCATACTTCCTTAACATGAATTCACATATGTACAACTCAGCCCCGAAGCCAGCAGCTTACTGAATGAAGAATCGCAGCTCCCCATGGAAGCCACTGCAGCGGCAACACAGCCAGGGGGACGGGACCATCCCCTTTCTCTAATGTGAAACAGGCTCAAGGACATACAAAGAGAAAAAAGGCAAGATGCATAACAGCTAATAGGGCATCTGCCTTTTGTGTAAAGAATAAAGGGAAATACAGATAAAAATGTACCATATTTGCAAAAAGAGGTGGCAGAAATATAAAACAAAAACTAATAAAGATATTCTATTACATAAAGAAAAAAGGATAAACAAGGTGGAGCCCGTGGGAATGGAAACTAGACTTCTCTGAATGCGTCTACTTCCAGTTTTGATCTTGGAAACATAAAAGGTTTACATATCAAAAAATACATATTAATTACAAGGTAATTCCTGAAACAATCTAAAATGAATAAACTGCATTATATACCAGGATGGTAACATGGCCAAGCAAAGAAAAAAGCTACTTCTAGTGACTTTAGAACATTATTTTGACTGCTGGAGTTGCTGTTTCCAAAACATGCATCTTCTGCTACAAACCACACCAGAAAATGGATTTCCCATGCTGGTTCTCTCTTGTCACCAATTTTATTTCCAAATTTAAATCTAGCATGGGTGCATCTGAATGGTGGACCATAAACCCTACCTGTAATCCTGGGTGCAGTGAAGATCGGGAAATACAATTTTTAGCTTTCCATATTCTGCAGTACAGTTCTGACCATGGGCAGAGGATTGAAACAGGACTTGAACACGTGGCTCAGAAGTAACCTTGTAAACTCAGGTCCTTTGAAAGTCTTTTATTATTGTCTCTTGAAGATTTAATTTGGTGGCAGGAATTTTTTTTAAGAAAATCCATCCTTGAAATGCACAGCAAAATTATACCAAGTAGTCAACAGTTACGTCTTGCTGTGTCAGTAGCTCCAATCCTATGCTGAGGTTTCTAGTTTGGAAAGGAGTGTGTATAATTCATTACTTTCTGAATAATCCCAAAGGGATGGTAAATTTATTGGTATTTATAACATCTTCCAAATTCCAATCATTATAAATTTCCCCATGGCATAAGCTTTAAAATTGATCTGCACATAAAAAGGAAATAAAAGATAAACATCCAAAAGCAGAAACTTCCAATATTCCTGGGCCCAGCTGTGGATGGGTCACAAAAGACCCGCTGTATTTTCAGGGATCTAAGAACCAATCTCAATGGGGATGCACCTTTAAAAATAATCATTGACCTTAATTAATCAATTAATCAATTTCCTGACCCAACAATTTCTCTCAGTACGTGTATGTGAGTAAATGAACCTGCATATATATCACAGAGACAGAGACAGAGACAGAGAGAAAGAGTGTGTGTGTGTGTGTGTGTGTGTGTGTGTGTGTGTGTGTGTGTGTGTGTGTGTTTCACAACAGCAGGAGCCAGGTGGCCTGAATTCCACTTCTGGCTTCACCACTTCCTGGCTGTGTGACCTCAGACAAGTAATCTAACCTCTCTGTGCCAGTTTTCTCATCTGTAAATTGAGAGATCCCTACCACTTGTTGTAAGAATTAAATGAGTTAATAAAAATGAAGTGCTCTGATGAGTGCCTGGCACATACCAACTGCTATAAAATTGCCAACTTATCCCTACAACTATGCTTGTTATCAGACATCAAGATTCTTGATCTATCCTGTATCCATGGACCCCAAATACTGGCAGATTGTCTAAAGTCGGAGATAATATTTCCCCCATTGGAACAAAAGAAAAATGTTCCCTATCTAGCAAAGATTACAGGGCAAGTAGTATACCAGAATGCATTATTTATTCATGTCTGACAGGAAAAAAGAAAGAAAATAATTTTTCACACAGCAGAATTTTACGCTGAGAGTTGAACAGAATGCCCGTTTGCTTTGACTGTGCTGATGAACTCTGGTTCCCTGAGTGAAATATAGAGGACTACTTGTTTCAACCAACACTGCTCTTGGGTCTTGGAAACATGTCAATTAACATGTCAATTAAAGATAGATTAGACTGACCAAGCAAAGAAAACATTTTCTTTAGCAGTGACCAACTCTGCCAATTCTCCGTCTCACCCCCGACAGCCGGGTCTGAACGTCGTGCTTTGCTCAGAAGCAATAACCGCGGCTCACAATCAGTCCTCTGGCACGGCACGGTTTTCAGTTGTGGGTCTGAATCCTCAGAAGTCAGGGAGTCACTACCTTAAATACGTTAATAAAATGAATAAAAATTAGAACGTGCGAGGAAGAGCCGCCTGTCTGGTATTCTTTTAGCTCCTGACACCTCAAAATGTGAAAACTGCAATAAGTGAAAACAAGATGGAAAAGACTTTTAGTGAACCCCAAAATCTCACTGGTAACTGGAGCGGTGAGGTTAGGGAGGCACAGATGGAGAAGTATCATGTGATTTCTAGGCTTTTTTCTTCCCTCCAACAACTACCCCCCAGACAAGTTAGAATTTTAATAGAACTGAAGGATTTTCAGCACAAAAAATGACTAGGTTGTGTTTTGTTTGTTTGTTTGCCTTTTACCATAGGAAATGCCACTTGCTCTAGCTTGTGGTATATTGCTAGAAGTTTCTTAGCAAAATAAAATTGCTTTCTGAAGATTGCTATTTAAATATCTTTGAGGTTAAAACATATCAACCAATCTTTAACCGAGGAAATTACGCTTAGAAAATGTGTGAGCAGAATTAAGGAATTAGCAAGTTGGAAAGTCTGTACGGGATTGTTTCTTGTACTATTTTCATGAAATGTATTCATAGACACTCAAAACTTGAAGACTCAATTAAGATCCATTTTTTAATATGTCTTTGAATTCACCATGTTTGGAATCAGTTTGTATGCTTTCTTTGTACAATTATTCCTTGTTGAGTCGAAGCATTTACTCTTATAAAAGACATATGTTTTCTTATTTTTGTCATCTTTTGTTTTCTATCTTGTGGGTTGTGGGGTGTGACAGTGTGTGTGTGTGGTTTCTATCTATGGGAGAAATGGGGAAAACAGAGAAAGTTTTTCTTTATAGAAAATACATGACAATGTTCCTCATCTCCCATTAGAGAAAAGGCAACAATCCTCTCAAAACTAGACAATAAATTTCATTGAAGTGTTAATCTGGTTGTAAACAAGATGGAGGAATAAGGATATTTCCTCTTATTCCATTAGGAAACCACAAAAGAGCAAGAAGGGGAAACAATAACCACAACTGAAAGCTCCTTGAAATAGGAAAAGTCTTAAGTTATAAAGCACAAAAGAGGAAGGAGACCTTCTGAAAATATTTAAGGACATATACACCAGGGGCAAAAAGAAATAAGGCCTGCAGCTGCAAAGCCTTAGAAATAAAAATCTGCAAACACGGAGTTCTGAGTGGATGGAAAAATTGTGGCCTGATATCAATTACCGCTTGAGTGCCCCCAAGGGCTGTGGGAGCATGGGCTGGGGGTAGAGGGCACCCTGGGCCTGACTGACCACTGGGAAAAGCATCAGAGACCAGGTGGAATAGGGGTGCACCTGGGTAAGCCCTGTCTGCAGGAAGCAGACAGTCTGTGGGACAGAGGATTATAAAGGAAAAACCTCTATATTGTAGCGGCTCTTTATCTTCCATTCTTGTCTGGCTAGAAAGAAGTAAAGAAGTAGAGGAACAAAAATTTTTAAGTGTTGCTCTCAAAAAGAGAGAAGAGAAAGTGAGAGATGTCAACAAACCCAGTACAAAAAAAAAAACAAATAGCATGGACGTTCCCAGAAGGAAAATGCAAACCCCTCCAAATTTGTGAAAAGGTTTTCCATCTCACTCTTAAAAGAAATGCATAGTAAGCTGGCCTACTGATACTGTTGACTTATGAAGCTGGGCATTCAGAGAGCATGGTGGTAAACAGGACAGGGGATGACATGGGGACGCAGCCCCTGCTCAGGGGTAGCAGCAGTGACCTGGCAGTTCCCCAAAGGCAAAAGTCTTTTACCCAATAATCCTACTTCTAGGAAGTGAGTAATGGTGACTATTTTACTGAATATCAAAAGTCTGAAAAGAATCCAGATGCTCCTAATAGGGAATGGAATAAATTATGCAATCATACCGTGGAATAATGGGCAGTGTCTTAAAAGAATTAAAGGTATTAAAGGAAGGTTGGGAGCTGAACCATGCCCCCTACATACAAGTATTTGAGTCTTAATCCATATTCCCGGGGGTGGGAGCCCATCTGTAAATAGGGCCTTCTGAAGATGTTGTGATTAGTCAAGGAGCAGACTCATTGGTGAGTAAGATCTGCCAAGACCCTATTTAGATGAGGCCAAGTTGAATCAGGGAGGGCCTGCATCCATATGGCTGGAGACCTTACAAGCAAAGGAAACGGATCAAGGAGCTGCAAGCCTGAAGTCAGAAGAAACCAGAGAGACCGAGGCCAATTGCCATGCGATGGAGCCCCAAGGACTGCAGCAAGTCAGCCCCAAAACTTGCAGGCCCCAGGAGAAAGCAAATCCTGTTGAGAGCTTAACTTTGGGCTTCTAGGCTTCAAATCTAGAGAGAACAAATTCCAGGAATTTAAGCCAACCAGTGTGTGGTATTTGTCACAGCGGCCCTGGCAAACTGAGACAGTCCGTATGTACTGATATGGAAGCCTTTCCAAGAGATATCATCAAGTCAAAAAAAGAAGGTCTTGGTGACAGGTTGAATTATGCACCCCAGGATAAAACACCTTCTTAATCTTTATCCCATTCCTATGTGTGTGAACCCATTGTAAATAGGACTTTTGAAGATTGTCTTTTTAGTTGAGGTGTGGCCAACTGAATCAGGAGGGGTCTTAATCCTATTTCTGGCAGCCTTATAAGAGAGAGAGAGCCATGGAAAAATCCAGAACTCAGTGGGAACCAAGAAGAGAAAGGAGAGGACACCACCCTGACGGGAGAGCCGAGGAGCCCAAGGAGTGCCGGCAGCCAGAATGCTGCCAGCCCAAGAGGAGACAAGCCTTCCAGCCTCTGAAACCAGGAGCCAGTAGATTCGCATTGTCCAAGCCAACCCACTGCAAGGTATTTGTCATCATAGCTGGGAAACAAAGACGGTCCAGAAAAGTGTTTTGCTCCATAGCATAAACACAGCATGTGGTCACCTCCGGGGAGGGGAAATTGGTGGCTGAGACACAGAAGTAGGAGGTGCACAAACACACTGAAAAGTGTGTGCATGTGTGTATGTACGTGTGTGGGGGTGTGCATTTGCATATAAATAAAATAAGTAATGAAATTTCCCACAAAACGTTTACTGCAGTTCTCGCTATATTCTAAGACTGTAGGTGATTTTTCTCTTCTTTGTAGTTTTTGGAGTTCATAGATACTCCCCAATGAAATAAAGTGCTTCAACAAACCAGGATTTTTGCTTGTTTGTTTGTTTACTCCCAAGTTTTCAATGATCCCCACCAAACAAAAACACCTGGGTGAGTTCAGTCGGTGAACACACGCACTGTGCCCGCACGGCTGTGTGGGCGACACTCTGGATTGAAACCAGCACCCAGCCACACTGCCCCACACTCTGCAAGCTCCTGAGGGTCAGATGCTTGCAGAGCTCCAGCAGCCCCGCTGCTCCTGACCCGGCTGGCCCTGCAGAGATTGTTGAGGCAGGGCCCGAGTGTTTGGGGGACAGAGTTCCACTTATTGTCTCTCTCAGGTAAAAGGCCTCCCCAAATGGCGCTGCGATCAGAAGTAAAACTCAGAAGCTATTTTTGTTGCATTCTTGGCCAAAGAAGCAGGTTTCCTGTTAATACCGTTTTGACTTGGATTGTTTGGGCCTCTCCAGCAGGAGACCAGATTTAGATCAAACACACAGGATCCTTCTGCTGAAACAAGAAGGGCCTGCAACGCCCAGAGAAGTCGCTGTCCCTGCTGTTAGAGGGTGGGAAACGGGACTCGGGTGCTTTCTCTGCTGCCTGGGGAAGCTTCAGTGAAGGAAGGCTGGCCCAGCCGGAGCCACACACAGCCAGCGCCCCTGGGCCAGCTGCTTAAAGTCAGAGCGTCCTCAGCACCCACCTCACCCTGCAGCCGGTCCCCCCTCCGCAGCCCTGGGCTCTCTGGGTCATGTTCAGAGGCACCAGCCCTTCACAGGTCCCGCAGCGGAGCCTCCCCCAGGCCTGTCTGTGGCCAGTGATGTTCTGTGGCTGGTGGCCAGGAGCCCTGAACATGGGGCTGAAGACTGAGCACAGCACAGGCGTCCTGCCCTTCCCAGACTCAGGTCAGCCTGAAGTCCCCAAACAGCCTTCCCGGGGCCCGGGTTTCCTTCATTCCCACTGGGATGGAATCGTGTCCCCCGCAGGACACGTTCATGTCCTGACCCCAGCCCTGCAGCTGGGAACCCGTTTGTCAATAGGACCCTGCTAAGCTAAGGTGAGGCCAGACAAGATGAGTCTGGGCCTCAATTCAATGTGACTACAGTCCTTAGAGGCCGAGGGAATTGGGATTCAGGCAGCAGAAGCTGCAGGAGAAGACAGGAGGAGACAGCTTCCCATGTGCCAGAGCAGAGGCTGATTGCGGGCAAGCCGCCACCAGACGCAGATTCCGGGAGGAAGCTCCAGCTGACCCCTTGATTCTGGACTTCTAGCCCCCAAAACTGTGAGATGATAAATTTTTGTTAGGCCAACCCATCAGCGATGCTTGTCATAGCAGCCCCAGCAAACTGAGGCAACACTCAAAGGGAAGAAAGGGGGAGCCTGCCCGGCTGAGTGGGCCTGCACCCACCCCAGGGTGCAGAGAGGACCCCGGGTGCAAGCACAGGACCTGTTCGGCTTATCTGCCAGTGTTAGGTCCTCGGGGCCCCTGGGGCAGCTGGCAGGTCCCATCCTCCAGAAGCTGAGTCCCCAGGCAGCTGTGTGGGGCTAGGACTAAATGGGGTGCACTCTTTTTCTTTCCATAACTGCATTCCATGTCTACATGGCCGAGGCCGGGAGAGTGGCTGCAGCCTGAATTAGGGCCATGGCATTTTCACAAGAGCCAGTGCCCTCGTGATGACCACGAAAACTTCCAGACTGGCTGGGCGCTTGGCTGTAGCCAACTGACATTCTGCCTCGGAAAGACCCGGCACCTATGTCCACGAGGCCTCTCCCTCAGAATTTCTGTCTTAATGTGGACCCAGAACTGGACCCTGTAATCTTCTTTCGAATCCTACATCATCAGCGCGACTCTGGGAAGATGCCCCCAGGTGTCCAGGCCAGGCCTCAGCTCCAAAAAGGTCCAAAATTGCCTGAAGTCTGGAAGCTTCCATCTGCCAGTGATAAACAAACAAACACCCTGCCAAGAATCTGGGTGCGGTTGTTTCTTGAGAGCAGACAGACGCGGGCCAAAATGTCCCCTCCCACTGGCGATGGCAAGCCATGAAGAAAAGTCTCGACGTCTGGCACAAGCGCCCCTTTCACTGTCAAGCTGTGTAAAAAACAAAAACACTTGTTAGAAACAAGACAGCCCTTTTTCTAACTATCCCACATCATCAGGCCAGTGCTCCAAATGCCAGAGAAATATCTATGTTTCATTTAAGCAAGGAGATAAAAATAATGTGAAAAGGTAAAAAAAGAATTCAGATGTCAGGGGCATGAATGGTCCCTCAACCCACAGGTCAGTCAAAGGCCTTTTTCCCTGAAACAGCTCCTGCCTCCGTGTCACCAGCCTGGGTGACTGACATCCAAGAGCCTGCATCAAATCACCCAGAATGATCGGGCCTCTGCTCAGCCCAGCTAAACCAAGATTGCACCTCGTAATGCACGGACTTACCCTCTGCAACCTCAGGCATGCTTCCAGCACGTCCATTCGGGCTGACCTGAGACCGTCAGGGCCTCGGGGGTAAATGCATTTCTCCTCTGGACCCTGAAGGAGCAGTGAAGTCATCTCCTGTCCCCTGCCAAACTGCAGCCCCTGCACAGAATCTCCAGCCTGTCCACCCAGAACTCAGAGCCAGGCCCTGCTGAGGAGGCCTGCTGGGGAATAAAGCACCCTCGGCAGGCTGGACGGGGCCTGGCCGATGGGCAGTTGCTGCTCACTGGGCCCCGGGACTGCCAGGGCAGGAGGTTCTGGCCGACACGTGTCCTGGGCCCAGCAGGTGGCCTGGTCAGCGTCAGTCAGGAGATGAGGCTTCACGGGACAAAGCTCTGTCTTCTGTCCCTGGACAGCCATTTAGCTTCTTAGAGAAAAATCATCTTCCGACTCACCCTGACTGCAGAAGGCCGATGGCTCCACAGCAAGGCCCTGGGCCCAGAATCAGATATGTTTTGTGGGATAGTCTCCGTTGACCCCGGAAGCATCATTCTGCCACTGCAAGTCTCAATTTCCTAATATGTGAGATGAGGATTGAACCCCTCTCTGCAGTATTGTTGTAAGAGTAATAAAAGAAAACTGAGAAATAAACTCTGAAATAATAAAGGAATGCAAGGGCTGTTGTGATCACACTTCAAGAAACACACAGAATAATAGTTTAAAGTGAAGGTTGGTCAAATGAGGTGTCTCAGGGTTCATTTATACCAAAGCTCTGCAGATTGTGCACTTTAAACATGTGCAGTTTATTGTACATCAATTATATCTTAATATTTAAAAGAAAAGCGATGTTCCACCTTTCTGTGAGCTGGTCATAGATGACAGATCCACAGCAGCCCGGAACTCTGATTTCCCCTTGGGAATCCCCATTCTCCAGGCAGCGTATATTCTTATGGGGTGGTGACCCCACCCCATTCCCAGGGAGGCCAGGGTGCCTGAAGCCCACCGGCTCAGCCTGTCCCTGTTCCACCGTCACTGGCTCAGGGTCAGCCACCAGACCTGAGCTGTTCATCAGGTGTGAGCTTAGAAAGCTGGGACAGAGTTCCTTCCCTCCTCTTACCACACTGTATGGGGATGTAAAGCCCAGAACATTTGCCACCAGGAGGGAAGCAGCTTAGCAATTAAGCCCACATGCTACAGAGCGCCAAGCTGAGGGAGCAGCAGAGAAACACATCTGGAGTCCCTTGATCAAGCTGGCCCTGAAGCCCACTCTCTCAGATTTCCTTGTTGCTTAAGCCAGATTGTGTTAGGCTTTCTGATAACTAAGGCTTAAGTCATGCCCACTGCTATACTGTACATGAAAGAAGATGTGACATTATCATTAGTTTCCAGAAAGCCACCCCTTTATAGCTTCTGGGCCAGCCCCTTCCTCAGTGGGGTAAGGCCTTGGGGGCATCTCAACGAGTGACCAGCCTAGGGTGACCTGCTCCATCCCTTACTTCAGCACTTCTTGCTGCGTGGACCCCAGCTTCACGCTGCACCCCCAAGGCCACAGCCAGACCTTGTTTGCATCACACAGAACTCACTCCC
Organism: Choloepus didactylus; assembly: GCF_015220235.1. Lineage (NCBI taxonomy): Eukaryota > Metazoa > Chordata > Mammalia > Pilosa > Megalonychidae > Choloepus > Choloepus didactylus. Next base: position 89,623,458 of record NC_051321.1, on the reverse strand, counting down.
AAAGTACTTGCTCTGCACCTTCCACACCAGCTGCTATACTCATAATTTTCTCACTTCTTCATCCTTGCATACATCCTCTGTGGCATTCAAACTCGGGACTCCACCACTTTCCAGCCTAAACTCTATGCTGTAACACATTAGCTAATACCTTTCTTAAGTCTCGTGGTCCCTCAGCTGCCTTTACGAGTCTCTTTTTTTTCTTTTCTTTTTTTATTTTATTGTGGTAAAATATATGTAACAAAAAACTTGTCACCTAAACCATTTTTAAGCATACAACAAAGAGGCAATAATTATACTCACAATGTTATGCAACCATCACAACTATTTATTTCCAAAATTTATCATCACCTGAAATAGAAACTTAGTACCCATTCATCAATAACTCATTCCTCACTTCCTCCAGCCCCCAGGTAACCTGGATTCTACTTTCTGTCTCTATGAATTTATGCATTCTAGATATTTCACATAAGAGGAATCATATAATATTTGTCTTTGATGCCTGACATTTCACTCAGCATAACATTTGCAAGATTTATGCATGGCATAGCATGTATCAGAACTTCATTTCTTTTTATAGCTGAATAATATGCATTTGATGTAGATATGCATTTTGTTTATCCATTCATCTGTGGATAGACATTTAGGTTGTTCCCACTTTTTGGCTATTGAGAATAATGCCACTATGAACATTGCTATACAGTTATCTGACTCCCTGTTTTCAATTCTTTGCTATGTATACCTAGAAATGGAATTGCTAAGTCATATGGTAATGGTAATTCTTTGTTTAACTTTTGGGGGAATCACCACACTGCTTTCCACAGTAGCTGCACCATTTTACATTCCCACCAGCAAGACATGAGTGTGCCAATTTCTCCACATTTTCATCAGCACTTGTTATTTTAGATACACACACACACACACACACACACACACACACACATACAATAGTCATCCTTGTGGGTATGAAGTGGTCTTATTGTAGTTTTTATTTGCTTTTCCATAGTGGCTAATGGTTTTGAGCATCGTTTCATGTGCTTATTAGCCATTTGTGTATCTTCTTTGGAGAAATATCTATTCAAGCTCTTTGACTGCTTTTTAATTGGGTTGTCTGTCTTTCTTTTGATGAGTTGAGTTGAAGGAGTTCTTTACATATTCTAGATGTTATACTCTAATCAGATATGTGATTTGCAGCTATTTTCTCCCAGTCCGTAGGTTATCTTTTCACTTTCTTAATAGTGTCCTTTGATGCACAAATATTTTTCTTTTGATGAAGTCAAATTTATCTATTTTTTCTTTAATTGCATGTGATTTTGGTATCATATCCAAGAACCCATTGCCAAATCAAAGGTCATGAAGATTTGCTCCTAAATTTCCTCCTGAGAGCTTTATATTTCCCTGGTCTGTCCCCTCTCTTTTTCCATAATGTGGTTTTTGTGACTCTTTACCTCTCTCCTCAACACTGTAGTCACCCCTTTCCCACACTCACATTTCTTCTCTTTCTCACCCCTCTCTCTCATGCCCACTTTCCCACAATCTATAAATATACTTAAGTCTTCCCTATGTTTCCCACAGTTAAATAAAGAAATACATTTCTTGATTTGGTATTCTCTTCAAACTGCCACCTTATCACTTTCCTTCCCATCACAATCAAGCAGATCAAAATATTTGTCGCCTTCCAGCCCCAACTGCTCCAACAGAAACATTCTGCCAAAAATGGCACTAAGCCCCTGTTTCAGTTTGCTAAAGCTAGTGAAATGCAATATACAGAAATGGGTTAGCTTTTTTTATCTGAGGCTTTTTCTGTGTCTTCTGTCTTTTATCCTCCTATAAAGGACTCTGGTAAGAGGGTTAAGACCCACCCTGAATGAAGTGGGTCACAACTCAACTTAAGATCCTAGTCACCAAAAGATCCTTCTTACAATGGGTTCACTCTCAAGGGAATGGATTAGCTTTAAGAATATATTTCTCTGGGGTACATATAGCTTCAAACCCCACAGCCCCTAATTTCTAAATCTAATTATTTTTTTCCCAGTCATTCTTACTGAATTCTCCATCACATCTGGCATGGTTTTCTGGTATTTTCTGCTCCCCTGGCTTCTGGGACAGCACTACTTTGAACCCGTTCTCAACCTCTCTGATAAATCTTCCAATACTTCTCTGTGAGCCCCTTTCTCTGTCTGTCCCTGAAAGGTTGGGTGTCCTCTTCACCTTCCACCCTACACAGCCATCTGGTTATTTCACTTTGTCCCAAGTCATCAGAAATCAGAGGCTGATGACTCGTACATCTACACTCTCTGTCTCTGCCTCTCTCCTGAGCACCAGTTCTAAACAGATATGACAACCAGGACATCTCAACAGTTGTGCAAATTCAAATTGTCCAAAATGTGTCTCCCTATATTATGCTCAAAACTCATTTCTCCTCATGTTTTCCAACAAACCCAGTCAACTACGTTCAAAATCTGATAGTCACGTGACACTCCCATCTCTCCCTCATCCCTGACACCTGACCAGGTGTGCCACCCACTGATGTCTCCAGGCTCCTTCTTTCCAGACACCCTGCTCACCTTGATTCCTGTCCACATCATTCCACCTGGACAAGGTGAACCATAGCCTCCACGTAGGTCTCCTTCACTCTCCCACTTAATCCCCACTAAAGACAAAGTGAATTTTTCTAAAAAGAAACAAAACTGGGATTCTAGTTCAAGAGGGTGAAACTGAAATAAATATAATGAAATCAAAGGTATAAAAATGGTAATAACCTATAATAGTAAAGAGAAAGTCCTTTAATGAAAAAAAATTTAGACCATTTTTGGAAAGTCAAAAACTGAATAAGAGCAAGTTCATAGATAAATCAGAATGAAAAAAAAGATGCAGCATCATACAATCCTCAGGGAAACTCTAAGACTTTGGATCTTTCAACACTAGTTGATGAGGACGTATTGAAAGAAATTGAAATAGGGCCATGCAGTAGGGTTTGAGGTTACAGATTCGGGCTTTCTGCATTCAGGCATGTGACACATGCTAACTGTCAGTCCCCTGTCACATACTGAGAACACTCAGCCACGTTGTCCTGGTTGGGAGAGAATCCCATCTGCCCAGACAACAGTAACAAAAACCTACACTAGCCACCTGCACCAAGCAACTTAGTTCCTCAGTCCTAAATATGCACTATTTGATTTGTTACCATGGGAATATGATATTTTAAGTTTTGGGGCCAAAACTTGCAAAACTGAATTCGGTACTTTCCAGTTTAAAATCCTTCAATGACTCTCCATGGCCTCAGAGATAAAATTCCAACTCCTTTTTTTGGCATCAGAAACCTCCATCTCCAAGCCCTTTACTTGTCAAGTCCTGCTGGCGCTTTACATTCCAGACATCCTGACCACCTGGGATTTTTATATTTCTTGGCCTTTATTCCTGCTATTCCCTGTGCTTAGATGCAATTACCCCTACCCTTTGCATTGGGTAAACACTAACACATCTCAAATTTAGTTCAAGTGAAGCATTTGGCGGTGCAGCCTCTCTCCCAAAACCATGTGAAATCAGTTCCTCCACATATGTTTATAAATGTTCCTATACTATTTTACTGCACTTGTAAATTTACCTGCCTGTCTGTACTTTGTGAGAAAAGAAACCTCACTCCCCAGGCCTAAAAGAGAGTAAGTCTTCAATAAATCCCTGAAGAACGAATGAGTGGATGGGATTTGGGCAGGAGCTTGTCTGATATGGGCTCCATCAATTGCCTGATGTGAACGACATCTTATCATTCAGTAAAATGGAAAGGACAACAAACACTACGATGTAGGACTTTTCTGAAGACAATAATAATCGATAAAATGTATTAAACACAGACTATGCCAAATACTACCAAGGCACATTTTTAATTCATTTTTGCAAGAACACTGGAAAATTGGTTCTATCATCTCCATTTTATATTTGATGAAACTAAGGCTCAAAAGATCGAATGAAATCATTCTTTTAGCATCTAGCAGAGTTTCTGGCATGCCACGGCCCCTCAGTTCAGGCTACACCCTTTCCTACCCTGCTCCTCTCCACCCTAAGACATCGTGGAGGAGGTCGTAGGGGAGAGGAGGATGCTATAGCAGAGAAGCTGAATTTAACACTGTTTTATAACCTTCACTAAGAGACATCTCTCAGACCAAAGCAGTAATCAGGACCATATGGTGCAGTCATTAGCTCTGGATGAGCCCACCTGGGCTCAGATTAGAGGACTCAGGCTCACACCACTTCTCAGATAAGCCCTTAATTATAGCCCTCTCGGAAGTCAGTGGTCGGGTTCTGTTGCTTATCAGTGAGGTATTTTGGAGGCCCATATTGTCAGTTAGATTGTAGTAATAATGTCGGTTGCAGTAGTGCTAGTATAGCAGCTGCAATAACATGAAGAGGAGGAGGAGATGAGATAGTGAGCATACTTACTAACTGTGGGGACTGGCTAAGCACGTACATGAATGAGCACATGTTATCCCTGTGATAGAATTACTATTATTTTCCACACGTTGCAAGTTGACTTCTACTTCTAACCAAGAGGATTTACCCTCCTGTCTGAACCAATTCAAAAAAATAGACAAGATATATGAAACAGTGATTTTCAATGCACTGTGCAACAAGTGTATGGAGGATGGTGATCTGTGAGCCCTGTGATTGCCCTAGCTTATCAGTGGCTTCTCAGGCCAGGGGGCAGAAAGGGGGTGTCAGGGGAATTCAGGAGTCTTTGAGCTGAGGATACAGAGCTGAGGGGATAGGGAGATCAAGGCAAGTAGAGTTTGCAGGACAGAGTACTGGAAAGGAGATAGTATCACAGAGAGAGAACTATGGGACTCTGCAGGGTTCCTCTCAAATATTCAGCTCATGCATGGCTGGAAACTAACCCAAGCATTGGGAAAGGATTAAAGGCAATAGTACTCAGTACTTATACAGAGCCAGGAATATTATCTATGCCCATAAGACAGACTGGAAAAGGTCACATTTCAAGGGACACTGGGTGGGACCATCAGAAGGCCTTGCCTTAGTAGTGGAGAATAAATAGCCCCACTTAACTCAGTGCTATAGCCCCACTTACCAAATCTTAAAAGCAACACCCAAAAGGATCAGACTGTTTCCAAGTAACTTAACTGAATCCCAGAAAAAGCTCAAGAGTATTTATAGGAATACAGAGTTATCCAGCACCCAACAGGTGAAATTCAAATGCCTGACATCCAACCAAAAATTGCCAGCAGTCAAAGAAGCAGCAAAATATGACCAATATGAGAAGAAAAATCAGCCCATCAAAACTAATACAGAATTCATAGGCACACTAGGATAAGAAAACACTAAAACAGTTATTATAACTGCATTATCTATTTCCAGAGATTGGTAACATGGAAGACATAAAATAGAATCAAACTGCTCCCAGGGTGTAAATCTCTCTGGCAATGCAGAGTATGACTCCCGGGGATGAATGTGGACCCGGCATCGTGGGACTGAGAGTATCTTCTTGACCAAAAGGGGGATGCAAAATGAGATGAAACAGTTTCAGTGGCTGAGAGATTCCAAATGGAGTCGAGAGGTCACTCTGGTGGACATTCTTATGCACTATATAGATAACACCTCTTAGGCTTTAATGTATGGGAATAGCTAGAAGTAAATACCTGAAGCTACCAAACTTCAACCCAGCAGTCTGGACTCCTGAAGACAATTATATAATAATGTAGATTACAAGGGGTGACAGTGTGATTGTGAAGACCTTGTGGATCACACCCCCTTTAGCTAGTGTATGGATGAGTGGAGGAATGGGGATAAAAACTAAAGGACAAATGGGGTGGGATGGGGGGATGATTTGGGTGTTCTTTTTTTCACTTTTATTTTTTATTCTTGTTCTGGTTCTTTCTGATGTAAGGAAAATGTTCAGAGATAGATTGTGGTGATGAACGCATAACTATGTTATCATACTGTGGACAGTGGATTGTATATCATGGATGATTGTATGGTGTGTGAATGTATTTCAATAAAACTGAATTTAATAAAAAAAATAGAGTCAAACTGAACATTTAGAGATGAAAACTACAATGTGTGAAAAGAGAAATACACTGGGTGGAATTAACAGCAGATTAGACATTGCTGACAAAAAGATTAGTGTTCTTATAGATATAGTAATAGAAACAATAGAAATCAAAACACCGAGAGAAAAAAATAACAAAGAGTGAAATATATAGTGCAACAATGAGCTGGGAGACAAATAAACACTGTCTAAAATACGTGTAATTGGAATCATTGAAGGAAGAAGGGGGGGGAACAGAAAAATATTTGAAAGAAACAGAAATTTCAAAATTTAAAAGTTCTAAAAACCCCAAGCACAAGAAACATGATGAAAGCTATACCAAGGCACATTATAATTAAAGTGTTCAAAAGCAGCAATAAAGAGACAAGCTTAAAGCAGCCAAAATTTAAAAACACATTATGTACAGAGGAACGAAGATTAGGATGACAACAGATTTCTTGTCTGAAACAAGGCAAGAAAGACAATCAAGCAATATCTTTAAAGTACCTAAAGAAAAAAAATTATCAATCTAGAACTATATCAAGCCCAAATATTTTTCAAAAATAAAGGCATTTTTCAGAAATAAAAAGCTAAAAGAATTCATCACAGACAGATCTGCACTATAAGAAATGTTATAGGAAGTCCTTGAAGCCGAAGAAAATTGATACCACAAGGGAATCAGGGGCTACTCAAAGAATAAGTAGGGCCTGAAAATTTAACTACGTGAGTAAATATATATATAAGATTTTGTTCTTACTAACAAAAATAATAATATTATAATGTGGGGATTATAACATGTAGAGGTAAAATGTATAACAACAATAGCACAAAAGGCCAGAGAAGAAAAATGGAAGTACATTATTTTAAGATTCCAATACTATGAGTGAAGTGGTTTAATAACGCTTAAAGATAGATGGATAAGTTAAAGATGTATTCTATAAATCCTACAGCAACCATTAAAATAACAAAACAGATGTTCTAATAAGCCAACTGCAGAGATAAAATGGAGTCATTAACAAACTATTCAATCCAAAAGAAGGCAGACAAAGAAGAAAAGAGGAATTAAAAAAACAGATGCAACAAATAGAAAACAAATAGAAAAATGATAATCTCAAACCTAAGCACATCAATAATCACATTAAATATAAATGGTCTAATCACTCCAATTAAAGGCAGAGATTATCAGGCATCTATGTGATGCCTACAAAAAATGCACTTTAAATAGAAAGGCACAAATAGGCTAGAAGTAAAAGGATCATTAAAGATAGACAGTGCTCAGACTAACAAAAGAAAGCTGAAATGGCTATATTAATATCAGGCAAAGTAGATTTCAGAGCAAAGGATGTTTCCAGGTGTAAGGAAGTTCATTTCAAAATGATAAGGGTGTCAAGAAGTCATAACAATCTTAAATATTTACTCACCTAACAATAGAGCTTCCAAATACATGAAGCAAAAACTCATAGAACAACAAAGAGAAATACACAAATCCGCAATTTTAGTTGGGGATTTCAATATATTTTACAGGTGAATAGGCCTGAGCATACAGATGAAAATAAACTAAAACCTTGCAGTCTGACCCCAGGACCTATATCTTAAAAGAGGATTCTCTACTTTGACCCAAATCCCACCTGATCATGTTTTTTCTTAAGTGTGTTTGTTGGTTTGTTTTAATAGCATTAGAAAAGGAGATCAGCACTAAGTAGAACAGAAGCCAAAAGAAGATTCAGCTAAGATTTGGTCCCATAATTTTCAGGGAAACCAAAAGTTAAATATCATGCTTCTAGTTTCAAAAAAGAGTGGATTTCAACCCCCGTCATGTACAAATATAAACTCCAATTGAATTGAAGATATAAATATTATAACAGGAAAACAATAAAGGAAAAATTATCATTATATTTTAGCAATAAGTTACTAAAGAATTCAAAGGATTCCATTGAATAACTTTACAAATAGTGGCTTAGGTAAGAAAATGCTTCACAAAATTATTTTATAAAACATAATGTCTTACCTACACCAACCATATCCAATTAGAAAATAGAAGGGAGTACGTTAAATAATTAAACATCTGCATTTATCTATACTCTCTCTTGAAGTCTCTGTGCACCAAAATGTGTTTTTGTTTGTTTGTTTCATTTTCAATGTCATAAACTCACAAAGAGAATAGAAGAACAATGGTATTTTGGTAGCTGGAGGCAGATGCTAAGTGGTAATTAACTTACAAGACCTGAGAAAGCTGACTTTGAAGCCAGCAGGGGGATAGCAAACGAGCCACCTGATTTACACCATAAAATTTCTCCAACGCTGAGGAATTAAAGCACCAGCAAAGATGATGGAAGTGGGGTGATGACAGGCTGGAAACAGGAGGAATCATTGAAAGTCTGTTTAAAACTCCCCTTCCCAGACCTCATCTCCTTGTAACTGTGCAGCTGCCCTTCGCCCATCTCAGCAGAGGCCAAGGTGTTTAAACTCCAGAGAGGATAAAAGACAGGTGTCGAGGACAGGGGACATTACACTATTACAGGGGAGGGTAACGTACTGAAAACAAGGAGGTTAAGTGAAAGTTTATGCACTGAATGCTGAGACCCTCCCCCCCACACACCTGGACTTGCTCTCCCTATTGGGTCCCAGCTTTTGGCAGCCAGTCTTTCTGCTGCCTGCAGGAGTTCAGAAGAGTCAGCTCGGGGTTATCAGACCAGCCCCAGGCAAAAGACTCAGCAAAAAGGACCAGCCAGGTCACCCTGCAGTGAAGCCATGAAGAAGTTAAGGAGATTGTTTGTGTCTGTTCCTATTTGTGTGCACGCAACCAAGGGTCAGAATAATAGCCATAACCTACATATCACTTTTGGGTGCTTTCCACCAACCCCAAGAAGTAGTTAGTATTACTAGCCCCATTTGCAGATGAGAAAAGATATGCACAGCAAGGTCAACCCCCAAAAGGAGTTAGTATTACTAGTCCCAACCAGATGAGGAAGGAGTCATGGTGAGGTCAAGGAAGGTGCCCAAGTCCACAGCTGTGAGGAGGGGGCTGTATTCTGACCTCAGTGTCCCCACCCCACCCCCACCCCTCACACCAACTGACCATGGTCCCTCTTTCACAGGACACCCTCGCTGGCCGCTGGGCTGACATCAGGTATGGAGGGCAAGGGAAGCAGGGACACCAGTTAGCCTCTGCCATGATCCCGGGTGCAGGTGGTGCAGGCTGGGGCTGGGGATTTGGAGTGTGTTTTGAAGACAGAGCATGCAGATTTGCTGGCTGAGAGGATGTCTGGAGTTTTGAAGAACAATCTGGGCTGAAGAGGTAAATCTGACATCTATCCCAGGATACATGAGATTATCAAGGCGGTAAGGGTAGATAAATAAGAGAAATGAGGCCTGAGCCTGGGGGCGCCCTAATGAGAAGAAATCAAAAGACAAGGAGACACTAGTACTGGACACTCAGAGACACAAACAGGAGAAAGTCCATGAGATGTGGTGACTTGAGACCATGAGAGAAAAGCATGTTGAGGATGCTGTGTCAGAGGCTGCTGGCAGGCCCAGTAAGAAGCAAACTGATAATTGACTCTTGTTGCTGGGGAACTTGATGAGAGAAGTTACAGTAGTGTGATGGGGGGAAAAACATGATTAGAAGATATACCAATGGTCAACAAGCATATGAAAAGGTGCTGAAGATTTTTAGTCATCAGGGAAATGCAAAATAAAACCACAATGAGATGCTGCTACAGAGCAATTTAAGCAGCTAAGATTTCAAAGAATGACAATACCAAATTTTGACAAACATGTGGAGCAACTAGACTCTCATATGCTGCTGGTAGGAATGAAAAACAGCACAACTGTGGAACACAATTTGGCAGTTTCTTAAAAAGTTAAACACATACTTACCATATGACCCAGAAATTCTACTCCTGCATATTTTACCCAAGAGAAATGAAAACATATGTCCATAAAGACTTGTGTGTGATTGTTTATAGAGGCTTTACTCATAATTCCTAGAAATTGGAAATGATCCAAATATCCATTAATAAGTGTCTATCCATACAATGAAATATTACTCAGCAATAAAAAATAAATAAATACTGAGACATAATAACAATGTATTGGGTGAATTTCCAAAACATTATTGAGAGACGAAGAGGGTAGACACAAACTATGCATATTGTATGATTCCATCTAATCAAAGTTCTGAAACTTAAAAACAGTGATAGAAATCAGATCAGAGGCTGAAACATTCTATATCTTGATTGGAGTGGTGGGTACACAAGTGTACCCACATAGAACTACACACTTGCAATGAGAATTTTATGGTCTGTAAACTTACTTCAATAAAATTTATTTTTAAATGAAGGATGGAGGGGATAGAAATCGGGAAATTTTTGAATTTTGGCTACGTAGAGAAACAAAGAATTTGGGCAGTAGCTAACACGAAAAGTGTAGTCAAAAGGAGGGTTTTCCAAAGGAAATCTCAGCCTATTACGTGCTGATGAGAACCGTTCCACAGAGATGAGAAATTGGTGATGGAGGAAGGAGCAGGTGAGCTGTTGGAGTGGGTTGCCCGAGAGGAAAGACAAGCTATGGAAAGGAGCATGAAAGCAGGTGCAGATGCTGGTAGGAAGGTCTAGGGGGGTGGTGAGGGTCTGTGAATGTTCTCTTCTGACTGCTCCAGTTTTTTCAGGGGTGTATCCACTGAGAGCAAAGATGGAGGAGGAGGTAATGGAGGTTTGTGGAGAGAAAAGGAGGTGGAACAATTTCTAGGAAGAAGGGAGAGGAAGCAGACTATGAACACTGGGCCTGATGCTTAAGCACTGACACTTGACATCTATTATTTGGGGTCCAATGTCCCCCTTTGCAATAGAACAGCCAGTTCTGTGACAGCCCCTCCTACTGTCAGCCCTGGCTGCAGAGAGCACCTGCCGCCCACTTTCCAGTGAGGCTGGTAACTGTCTTCCCAGAACTTTCTGGGACCGCTTGCACAAATGGAGAGTCCTCCTTTTATTGGCTATGGCTTTTCTGGAGTTGCCCAGTCCTATGAGAATTTCAATCCATTTCTCTACCCTTTGCCATGGAAATTCTAAGATCTCTACTTCACTTAGTGTCACCTCTTTCGAGCTTCTGGGAACCAGCTTAGCAGTGAAGTAAGAACATCTCCCGGGGTCCTTGCCTCTATCAGGGGAGATAGCCACCACATCAAAACACTCTCCCAGATCCAAAGGGATGCTCCATTTTGATCGCCCGCACACACTCGACGTCTCCTGCTGGTACCAGCTGGCTGCGTCCTATGGGGCTTTCCATCTGCAATCTCCTTGCTCCCCTAGCAGACCCAGCCCAGCCCAGCCAGGGCATATTGTGACTTGACTCTGATTACTGGGATGGGAGGAGGGAGCAGATTTGCCCAAGAGGAGGAGATATCATCTTGCAAGACATAAGTTTCAAGCAAGAGCAGCACAAGCCATTTGTAAAACAGAGGGGGCTACTTCTGTTAGCTCTGACGGCTCAAGGGACTTGAGAATTTTGAATGTACTGACACAGGTGACCTTATCCAACACTCAGGGTCTCTCTCCTGCCTGATAAAAGCCCTGATCTTGTTCAACTAATGGAGTTGAACATTGATCTTTCTCTGGAGATCTATTACTCCTTGGCTTTCTGCATTTAGCAATGAGTCTCTGCAAGGGCTGCTAAAGGAGACACTCTGTATTCTGTGCTTCCCCTTACATTGGTGATTAATCCCCCTTGGACTTTGGTGGTTTTTCTCCAAGGCATTGGTTGCCCCCAGCAATAGCCATCTGATTCCAAAGTCCTTACAATGGTCATTGCCCTCACATACAACTCTAAATCACCCGGGGTATTGCACCTGCCAGTGTAGACCTGCTTGAGGTACCCTATCTTAGTTTACCACTATTGAAAATTGCAACAACTGTGCCACAACTTGATGCAACGGGCTATCAACACTCCACCTATCACCAGTTACATGGTCTTCATCGCCAGTGGGTGATGCATCTTCAAAATCCAGTTTTAGAGTCTTCTTTCTAGGGACTACTTCTGGTACCAGCTATACACGTCAGGATCCTCAAGAAGCATCTCTCAGAATCTGAGGTTTGCATGCAGAGGTTGGAAGAATAGATCACAACAAGGTGAGGGAAGGAAGGCTGCACGGAGGAAGAGGTTGAACTGCAAGGTGTTTGCAACAGAAGCCTCAGCCCATCCCATGGGAAGCTCAGCAGCTGGAATGGCCCTTCGGGGTTCTCCCACCTTCGGACAAGGGTCCTGGCCTGCCTAGCACTCCCCTCGTCAACCAGCCATTGGATGCCGGCTACCCTCGTGCAGAAGGCAACCCTGGGTGAGGCAGGGGGCAATTCCCAGAAAGGGATTTAGCTGAGAACCCCCCACTGCCAACACAGTGCTCAGTCCTGGTGGGGATCCAGTGGCCGCTCAGCCTCCACTACCCTCGCTGTACCCCCACACTGACAAGTAGTAAAGGAAGACACACCACCACTACCATTTTACAAGTAGGATTAGGTGAGTTGTCAGTATTTCTTCTTCTCAGCTGAGCAATCTTTCCACGGAGGGAAAGGAAGAGGCTGGAGAGTGTATATGGCTCCAGACTTACTAAAAGCAAATGAAAACCAGATGGCAAGAGGTCCCCAGTCCTAACCCGTAGAAGTATCCTTCTGCCCGTCTCCATTCTGGCCACAAAGGAGCTCACAATCTCTCTCACTCAAATAAGTGAACTATTCAATATAATCCAATACATAAACAGCTCTATTTTCTGTATGTTTGTGTATCAACTGCTGTTTCTGCGTGTGCATGTGTGTGCATGTGTGTGCATGTGTGGATGTGTGTGCATGCATGTGGTGTGTGTGTGTGTGTGTATGCATGTGGGCATGTGTGTGTGTGTGTGTGTGTGTGGATGTGTGTACATATGTGTATGTATGAGTGTGGACATGGGTGTGTGTGTGCATGCATGTGTGTGTATACACAAGTAATCCTCAGAGCACCCCTCTGAGACTGACCTGTTACGGATGAGGAAATGGAGACAGCACAGAGAGCTGGTTAACTTTTCTAACATTCCTACAGTCAAGGGGACATCCTCCTTAGCCTCCAGCTCATTTATCGTTCCCATAAGTCTTTTCTTGTGCACTTACTCCTTCCCGGCTCTAGCATTAATGGCTGTGGTCTGTGAGTACCCCATAAACGTGATCGTTTTTCCACATGAGTGGCATGCAGTTTCCACTAGCTGCATGGGGGCTGGGGCAGGGTTTGAGCAGGAGCAGCCCTTCCCACCACAGATGCCACAGTGCTGGGTCATGACCTCACACAACCGGGGCAAATGCTAGAGGTACAGATCATGGCTGTGCACAAGGCCACACACCCCTGCAGCAGGAGCGTGAGGAGGACATGGGAGTTTGGCTGAACAGGCTCAGGAGGGAGAAAGATGGCAGGAGCAGGAAGGGAGCTGGCTGCCCAGGCCCCTACTTGCGCTCTGTGCCTACCTCCAGGAGCTGTACTCACAGCCCCCATCTCTTCTACCACCTGCACCCAGACCCCCGGGCCAGCCAGAGCAGCCTCCTGAATGCCACACCCAAACACTGAGCCCCCTGGATGGACCAGTGACCTACGAGCCCTCTGTGATCCCCCTTCCGCCAAGCCCGCTCCTTCTCCGTGTTCCATTTCTGGTCATTGGCGCCATCAGCTGCCCACCCCCATACAGACACCATCACCCTAGATTCCTCCTTCTCGCTCACTCGCCAGCCACTTGATCACTAAGTCCCACAGGATTCATCTCGGTCCATTTGCTCTAATGTTTGTGCCCCTCTCTGTGCCTGATCCTGCCTTTTTCCTAGACTCTCTGGAGGATTCCTCTCCAGGCTTTAGCATCCCCGCCCCTTTCCAGCACAAGCACTGTGGCAGGTGAGCGTGAGTTTCATAAAACGTCAAATGGTCAGGTGCTCTCCTGGCTCAAATCCTCCTCTGGCATCCCACTGCCAGGAGAACAGGGAAGCAAACCCAGCTCCCGTCCACCCTCCCCGCTGTTTCCAGCTAACTCACTAGGCTCTTTCTCACCCCTGAGCCTGCTCACGTGCTAGAAATCTCCCTTTTGCATTAAACCACGGAACTCATGCTCACTTTTTAACACTTAAACTATACGTCTCCTCCTTCTGTGACGCCTCTCGTCGTGAAGCCCCCTCCTTTTAACCCTGCTGAACTCTGGACACCTCTTAGCACACCGTCATCATATCTCCATCCATGGCTCACAGGGCTGCCCCGTGACCTGGAGCTCCTTAAAGGAGCGCACCGTGTTCCATTCATTCTGACTCCACAGCACCAAGGTTTGCCTGGTACCGAGAGGGAACCCAATAGTTTGACTCACTTTAACTGACATGGATCTCTATCTTAGTTTGCCAGGGCTCCTATGACAAATACCGCACAATGGGTTGGCTCAAACCACATTTGAATCTGTTTTTTAGATTTTTATTTATATCTATTATTAAAGAAATCAGCATTGCTCTCTGCTCTACCTGCTAAGCTTGTGCTTAATCAATGAGATTAAAAATTTGGGGACTTGAGCAGAAGAAAAAGAATTTTTCTCTCTTTTTTAGACTGGAGACACATGAACATTTTAGAAGCAAAAACAGCTCTCGAGACTTTTCACTGTCATCCACTTGACCTTGGGTTCACCAGGGTCTGCGATTTGACCTAAATGCGTGTGAATCTGGAGTCAACTACACAGCATTCTAGTGAGTTAGTTACACAATTTATTTTTCTAATAATGGAGTAGCATCTACCGTGGCCAGTTCCACTGACCAGGTCCATGCAGGAGCAGCTGGGCTGAAAGTGGGTGCTCAGTATGTCTCATCAAATGGATGAAGTCCAGAACATTCTTTCTGTAGTGCTAATCTCAGTCTCCAACTCCCACCTTCTTGGTTTGTTTCTGATCTTGAATCACAACCAAATACACCTTTTGTCTAGAGAAAGCCTTGGTCGGTGATCTACAAACTGGGATATGGCTACCCTGGGGATACACAAAGATTTTCCAGAGGACTTGCTGACATCGGTAGCTTTAAGAGAACGAATTCCCACATGCATACATGCACATCTCTAAAATCCATCTGAGGTCCAACATCAATAGGGTCCTGTCGGGTTCTCTTCCCCTCCCCCCACCACCCCAGCCCCCTGCCTGTCACAGGGGCCCTTCTCTCACTTTATGAAAGAAAGGTGATCTCTTATTCCAAATCTTTCCCTGGTGCACTGCCCAGTGTGTAAATATCTTAAATGTTTGAGTCAAGTGACCGAATACTGAGAAGAGTCATGGTTTGAATGATTGCCATGCAGTTTCCTATTCTTTGCTTTCAGAAAGCTTGAAGGAAAACCTAAGCAATTTGTCAGCTGATAAATCACTGAAAATAATGTTTGATGATATAACACTATGATTTGGGGGAAACAACTAGGAAGGAGTTCAAAGAACTGAAGTGCATCTTATACTAAAACTCCATTCTCATGTAGTTATATAAGAGAAGTTTCTCAAGGCTTAGATTTTTTAAAACTGAAAAATAAGTAGTATTCATCTTTGTGTACATAAACTAATTTACAAAAACATCCAATCCATCTCATTAAAGCAGTACATTTACCATAAAATTTTTACTTTTGTGTGCTTTAATTATCCAAATTTATAATACACATGTTCTTTCCATCAATTTCATACTACTAATAATTAAAATGATAATTTAGCTAAAAATAAATATTAACACCTGATAGAGCTTGTAATGTCATGAAATGTTTTAAAAATTTCTTTTCATTTATATGCCTATTTTTGTTGCAGGGAAGTATGATCAAGTTATCAATAATAGACTATCAGGCAAAAAAAATATATATATATTAGGATAAAATTCATTGCAGGGCAGGGAACGCAAAGACAGCCCCTCCAAAGAAAAGGAACAGTGTCAACTTTATGGCTATTAAAGGTCTAGATTTCAACATATTTCCAAACAGATGATGGTGAGTATCAAATTGCTAGGTATTTAGATTCCATGGGATACAGTTTTAAAGAGTTTTGTAATAGTTTTCTTTTAAAATGCCAATTTTACAATATGCAAATTCCATCCCTTGCAATTACATAAATATAAGATAAAATAATTCAAGTGTCATCTTTAAAACCTGCATCATTTTCAAAATTCCTGGGGGATGTGCAAAAAAAAATTTTTTTTTTTGATGGACACAGCTCTGGAGGAAGTTTGGGGCCCCTGCTATACATCTCCCAGCCACTCGCCTGGTCCTGGCTTCTCCACCTTTCACCTGAGCTAGAACACAGGCCCTCCAGGGGCTCCCCTGGGAGAGGTGGACCTCGCCTTGCAGCCAGGGTCCCTCCCTGGAGATAAATCTGGTCATGTCACACACACCCCCCTTCAAAATCTCTGTTGGATGCCTCCCACCTGTGGCTCACTGCTGCAAGGACCCCAAGCTAGGTCACCTTTTACCACTGAGACATTAACTGTAGTGAACCTGTTGGAGAGAATTGATACGGATTTCTCTTTCTTGTTCAATAAAGATTGCTGCATTTGGGTGGCATAGAACAAACCACCTGTGGGCCATAGCCAGCATGCAGTTGCATCTGGTTTGAAATCCAATGTGTGTTTCAATTTCTGAGGAACGGCCCAGGGCCAAGACTCCCTTGTGGCCACTCAACTCGAGTGGTGTCATCCTTTCAGACAAAGCCCCACCCAGTCTGCTTCGCTGCATGCGGGTTGTTGCCTGGTGGTTGCAGGCAACTGGATTTGAGACCCTGTCACCGAGATGTTCTATGGACTGTCTGAACTGTGTGATATGATCACTGAGTCACAGATACCCTAAAGCATTTAGTATGAAGGTGACAATAGGAAACTATAGCTAACTGAATTTCACACAAAAACACTCCCATCCGGTTTCCCCGATGAATTCCTCCTGAGTCCTGATGAATTCTGGTTTCTTCATTCATGCCTCTTCCAAACTCCCTTTGCCATCTCTGGTGGGTCTCAGCTGTGCTGTGGCCACACTGTGTGCACCTTGGTCGCTTTGCCTGCATGGCGCCAAGGGTGGTTGAACTGAGGCACGTGGACAAAGGCAAAATCTCCGGAGGGTTGAAAGTAACTGTCCCACAAAAAGGTCATCCTCAAAAGGACCCTTTGAGTTTATAACTGGGTGCCCCATGCACAGAGGACCTGAGGGAAAACCACACTACCCAAGGGAGCATCTGATGGAGGAGGCCTCTTAGGCTCAAGTGACCCTGCAGACAGAGCTCGTTGGGAACAGATAGCACCAGAGCCCCTTGGATCTCAGAGGTCAGCTCTGAGTGAAGTGTAGGCCTGGGATCAAGTACTCATTGCCCAACTCCACCTGCAGCCTTGCCCCCAGGCAGGGCCCGAAAGGGCGGGCACAGCGTTGGTCCTGCCTCCTTCCTTCCGTCGTCAGAGGAGGGGGCTTGTGTCGAGCTCCTTGGGGTTACTGAGAAGCACTCGCACGCCCCATCCCTGGCAGAGACAACCACCCTGGCCCAGCTGGCTTCTTTGCAGTTGAGGAACTGGGTCAGCACAAACAGGGGCCCTTATCTGACAAAGACGTGGGCAGCGGGCAAAGGAGCCCCACCCCTGCACTCGGAGAAGATGCTTCTTCAGGCGAAGGCCATGACCTTAGAGGCCACCCTAGAGAGGCAACAATTTGTAAAAGGGAAAAAGGAAGCAGTGAGGAAGGAAGGGAGAGCCTGGCAGTAGAGCCCATGGCCATCGGGAGGAAGCAGAGCTCCGCGGACTGAGCCCAAAGCTGCCAGCACCTCTCTCGGGAGGGGCCTGTGAGTCTCTGCTCTGTGCAGAGAAAGGTGTTTCTAATGGACTCCTTAGTCGTGCAATTAGAAGCAAGACCCTGCCTCTTTGTTGGGGAGCATTGAGGAGCTTTATGGGCGGACTGGCCTTGATGGAGACACTGTTGGAGCCACTCATGTCTTTTTTTAGATGAAGTAGTTGCCCTTGCTCTGGGGAAGGTGCATGACAGGCCCTTTTGAGTCCACTCAACAAAGCTCACTTCACAAACTCCCTTGATGTAGGGAGCTTGGAGGAAGATGCAATTATGTCCCTCAGAGGATGAAAATTAGAGGCAAGGGGGGAAAAAAAAGAACGAAGGTCTCCAGAAGAAAACACACCATGAGAAAAGGGGAATCTGAAATGTAGGAAGAAGGCTCTGAAGACAAGTGTGCTGGGAAGGCAGCCAGGAAACAGTCTGGGAACAATGGCCATGCCCATGAGCACCACCACAGAGGCCACTTCTCTGGAATCTGGGCAGGAGCTCCCCCCAGTGCTGAGGGACAGGGAGCCCTGAGAGAACCACGTGGTCCAGGAGCATCCGTTTGTCTGGCAGGACAGGGGAAAGAACAGCGAGGTGGAACGCCTGATCGGAGTCTGCAGCTGTTTCATAACCTCGGTTTGGAAGCAGGATTGATGCCCTTGAACGTGTCGAGCCCTTGGAGTTCTTTAAGCACTGGCAGGTGGGAGGACCCTCCAAAGAGCAAGCGGGGACTCTGGTGAAGATGCGGGTCACCTCCCTTCTGCTTTTCCTTCAAGCCCGTGCTCCTCCGTCGGCTTCTCCATGAGCCTTACCCTAATCGCTCTGTGTATCCTTGAAACCCTCAGGCCCCCAACTCTGCTCTGTTCTTTTTCTGGAACATTCTGTGTCATTTCTTTTTACTCTGTTTGCTGTTTACCGTCTCTTCCTGCTAGAATGTAAACTCCACCATGTGGAGATATCTGCATCACTGTCGATCACTGGCTTCTCCCAAGTGCCTAGAACACTGTGCACCTGGCACGTAGTAGATGCTCAATTAATAAATACTAGTTGAATTACCATTAAATAACTGAAAGGGCGAAGTCAAGCGAGAGAAGAATGGGCTCTTGGGAACCTCAGCCAACAAGCCATTCCTTCTCTCCTGTCCCACTTGACCAAAACATACAAAAACAAAGTATTACCAAATTGAGGGAGACACTGATCAATGTCATTTAATAACAAAGAAAACTGAGTCTAATGAGGGGGAATGACTTACCCAAGGTCTCAACTGAGAAAATTGAATTTGCTCACCAAACTTGTAACTGAGCTGTTTTAACAGCTATACATGTTATGTCAATTGTCTTTTCAGTCCGTGAGACATCAGATCCTTTGTCTACTATTTTTTGCCTTCCTGGCTGGGAAAATGAGGTAAAAACTGTGACCTGAAAGGAATCATATATGCAGGGCCTAGGACAGAGACTCCCCTGTTCAAGTCATCCTGCCCTCCATTTCCCACAGGATTTTCATACAATATGGCCAAGGTGATATCAGTTTTCCCTCCACTCCTCACCTTTGCCTACGGAAACCTTGTACCAGTTAACAGGTATAAAAGTGACCCATGAGAATCTTACTGTCTGCAAATATTTCTCCTCATAATAACTCATAAATCAAATTATTTCCATTTTCCTCTTTTGCAGTCAGATCCAGGGGATTTGTGTGGTGGCCTGGTTGACAAACAGCTGTGAGGCACAAGGATTCTCAGGAAAAGGGAAAGTGGGAGAAGGGAAAAGGATATGGCAAAGATGAGAGGGAGAGAAGACTCTCATATTTCATGGAAAAGAAGAAAACAGAAGCCCAGAATCAGAAGAAGAATGTGCTGAAGTCGAAATCATCCCCAAATAGACACATCAATCAATGGAACAGGATGGAAAGCCCAGAATCAGTCTCATACAAAGAGACGCGATGAATTTTCAACAGAGGTGAAAAGGCGATTGAGTAGAAAGGAAGTCATTTCAACAAATGATGCTGCATTATATAAATATACATAATATTTACATAACATACAAAAATAGCATGTCACATAAATATACAAAAATAGTAAATCTCAATCTGTATCTCACACCTTACCCAAAATTTACCCAAAAGGGATTATAGACCTAAATGTAAAACTTAAAACAATAAAATTTCTAGAAGAAAACATAGGATAAAATCTTTGTAACTCTGAGTTAGGCAGAGTTTTTAGATATGACACTGAAAGCACATTCTATAAAAGAAAAAAATTAATTAGACTTTATCAAAATTAAAACTGTTTGCTCTCTGAAAGACACTGTGAAGAAAATGAAAAGCCAAGCCACAAAATTAGAGAAAATATTTGAAAATCATATTCCTGACAAAGGAAATATAACTCTCAAAACCCAACATTAATGCTGATGTTTTCACAAACATTGAGGACTGGCAGTTTGATGTGCTGAGCCCTGTATCATGGGAGTTGCCCTTATGAAGCTCGTTACTGCAAAGAAGAGGCTAAACTTGCATACAATTGTGCCTAAGAGCTTCCCCCTGAGTACCTCTTTGTTGCTCAGATGTGGCCCTCTCTCTCTCTAACTGAGCCATCTCGACAGGTGAACTCACTGCCCTCCCCCCTACGTGGGACCCGACTCCCAGGGGTGTAAATCTCCCTGGCAACGCAGGATGTGACTCCTGGGGATTAATCTGGACCCAGCATCGTGGGATTGAGAACATCTTCTTGACCAAAAGGGGTATGTGAAATGAAATGAAATAAAGCTTCAGTGGCTGAGAGATTTCAAATGGAATCAAGAGGTCACTCTGGCAGACATTCTTACGCACTATATCGAAAGCCCTTTTTAGGTTTTAATGTATTGGAATAGCTAGAAGTAAATACCTGAGACTATCAAACTACAAACAAGTAGACTGGACTCCTGAAGACGATTGTATAACAATGTAGCTTACAAGGGGTGACAGTGTGATTGTGAAACCTTGTGGATCACAGTCCCTTTATCCAGTGTATGGATGGATGAGTAGAAAAATGGGGACAAAAACTAAATGAAAAATAGGGTGAGATGGGGGGAATGATTTAGGTGTTCTTTTTTACTTTTATTTTTTATTTTTATTCTGATTCTTTCTGATGTAAGGAAAATGTCCAAAAATGGATTGGGGTGATGAATGCATAACTATATGATGATACTCTGAAAGTTGATTGTACACCATGGATGATTGTATGGCATGTGAAAATATTTCAATAAAACTGAACTTAATTTAAAAAAAAAAGAAAAAAACCAACATTAAGAAAACAAACAACTTTTTAAATGGGGAAAAAATCTGAACAGACACTTCACCATAGAAGATATATGGATGACAAATAAGCATATAAAAAGATGATCAGCCTCATCAGTCATAAGGAAAATACAAACTAAAACCACAATGAGATAGATACCAGTACACACCTATTAGAATGGCTAAACTTTAAAAGCACTGCCAATAGCAAGTACTGACAAGGATACAGAGCAACCAGGATGCTCATATATTGCTGGGGGAGTACAGCCTCTTTGGAAAATGTATTGGCCATCTTTTATATGGTTGAACACGTACACAGCAATTCCACTCTTAAGTATATACTAGAGAAATGAAAACTTATTTTTACCCAAAATCCTGTATGCAAATGTCTATTGCAGCTTTATTCATAATTGTCAAAAACTGGAGAAAAACCAGATGTCCTTCAACCAGTGAATGGATAACCTGTAATGCATCTGATGGAAAACTCCTTGGCAATAAAAAGAAACAGGCTATGATTTACACAACAACATGGATGAATCTTAAGTGCATTTTAAATAAGTGAAAGAAGTCAGAACCAAAAGGCTATATAATGGATGCTTTGATTTTTATAACATTCTGGAAAAGGCAAAATTATAGGGAGAGAAAACGTATCAGTGCAGAGAGGATTTGACTACAAAGGGGCAGCATGAGGAATTTTTGGAGTGACGGAACTGTTCTTGATGTTACTATGGTAGCAGATAAACAATGACTCTGTGCATTGCCAAAGACCACAGAGCTACATACTATAAGTAGTTAATTTTATTGATTTTCAATTTTTTAAATATCAACCAGCATGGGGGGGGGACTTAAAATGGAATATAAACTGTAACAAAGGAGCCTAACTGTATTACAAATGATTGGCATCAGCACACTAACGGGGGTAGGTAAGAAAATAATAAACATCAGTAACATGAAGACAGTATTTTGTCTGGATACTGTAAGGTTAAAAAAAAAAGAATGATACATAAATATTATGATCAAGTTAGTAAATTTTTTTCTCACAGGGGTGTAGGTAAGCAATTCTGAAACTACGTTATGTGCTGATTAGGGTTGAAGAAATAAGTAAAGAAAAGCAAACTTTTCCCATGGTTGGGGAAAGTTACAAATAGGGAAAGGGGAGAGCTAGAATGAACCTTGTGGTGTTGGGTTTGAACACCAGTTTGAACTCATTGTGTTTAAATATGTATCCAACAGATGCAAAAATAAATATAGATGTGTGTGCATACATAGGTTAGTATAGAAACATGTATTTCCTAGCTCTGTCCTCCGAGATTACCTATAACCAGTGACAACCCAGCAGCAAGGCCCATACCCAGTACACACATCTTGGCTTCTAAACACAATAAAAAGAACAGGGTACTTTGAAAAGTAGTTGATCACAAGGCTGGGGTAGGAAAAATACAATCTGAGCTCAGAGTATCTCATAATGCTGGAAAATAAAAAAGTACTCAAGAAAAGATGAAGGCATGTCAGAAGGACACAGGACCCCATTTGTGGAGCTCCCAATAGCCAAGCTAGAACCATTTGAGCAATACAATAAATAATGATAGAGTTGGACCATAACTCATACGATAAAATAGATACCCTGAGTTCATACTGATATAAATTAGTTGAATAAATAATAGATAAATAGATAAATAAATGGAAAAATCTCTTCCTTGAAGAAAAACACCAATTAGTAACTGTAGAAGGAATGAGGGAAACAGAAAATCACAATAATAAAACACCATAGTAATAGTTGCTGCAGGCAAGATCCACTAAAATAAGTGAGCAAAAGTTTGAGGAGACAGAGGATGCATATGCAGTGCCAAAGATCTCTCCCCACTATATCAGTTAATTCCAAAGGGGCAAATAGAAACTTTATACTGGAGAAACCCAGCAGGCACCACCTTGACCAAGTGAACAAGGCCACCATCACCAGCAATAAGCTACATCCAGGTCATCTGCTCCCTATTATGATACCCTGGAAAGAGAACATCATCTCGATGATGTTCTTGCCAAAAATGTGTAACCTCAACCTATTCAGGAGAAAACATCAGGCAAGCCCTAACTGAGGACATTCTACAAAATCAGTGGCCAGCAGCCTTCAAATGTGTCAAAGTCAAGAAAAGAAAAAGGGGAAACTGAGGCACTGTTCTAGACTGGAGGAGACCAAAGGGACGTGATGTCTTTGTGCAACATGGTACCCCAGATTGGATCCTGGAATAGAAATAGGACCTAAGTGGGAAAGCCAGTGAAATACAAATGAAGTCTGCATTTAGTTAATAATATATACCATTGTTAGTCTCTTAGGTTTGGTCACTGTGCTATGGTTCTTTAAGACTGGTAGAAGCTGGGTGTATAGGCACTTTCTGTACTATTTTTGCAATTTTTCTCTAAGTCTAAAATTATTTCTAAATAAAAAGTGTTGTTTTTTTCTAAATCCCCACCACTGAGCCCAGCCTCAGGGAACCCAATCACTAGACCAAATACATAAAATGAAGGGTCCACACCTCACTTTCGTATTGCCCCAGCTATCCTTAGTATAACCCTAGTCACTTATAAAGTGTGCGTGGCTTTGAAGCAGCTGACACCCCGTGGATCTCTCCACCCCTTCCCCCACTTTGGTCAAGTTGCCCCCCCACCTCCCTCTCCCCATCAACGGTGCCTCCAAACATGCCCGGCCCTCTACTCTGCACAGGAATACCCCATCTTGGGACCTCAGGCTTTCAGGGATTCTAAGGAACTATGAATCCATAGAGATGGAGGCAGTGGTGCAAAGAATTTTAAAAAGGGATAGGAGGAGAGAGAGTAAATATTGCCACAATGATCTTGCTTAGAGGCAAACTTGATCAGGACAGCTCCGGGCTCCGCGCCTGGTTCTCCCACCTCTTAGCATAACACTCAAAAGCCAGGCGTGACACACAGCCCCGTGCAGCCTTGTTCCACCTGGGGACTTCTTGGCAAGGAAAGCCACATCGCTGAGATGCAACACCCTCAGACCCTCCCTCTCACTTCTTGCCTCTAGGTTGAGCCATCTCCCCTGGTGTCCACTTAAGCTTCCAGTCCTGGAACTGACACTCCAATGAGCTGAGTGAAAACACCAGGATTCTTTTCTTCACCCTCTTAGCTAAAACTTGGAGCAACCAAAGGGAAGCGCAGCCTAATCGCTTCCAGGCTTCCCTCCTGGGGGTGGGGGGAGATGGTGACCACGGATCCTATTATCCTCGCGGATGGATGGAGCAGCGAAGCACATCATCGATGGAGCTGTCACACATCCTGTTGGCAACAGCTTAAACGTAACTTAATTTTACAAATAAAATTTTAATTCAAAACTGATGAGCCAAGAACCGTTTCAGTCATTCTCAACTTCTCTTAAGATTTTGTTTTCATTTCCCCACCCATCCCATTAGCCCCTCAATTCTGGGAAGCAACTTTCTTCCCAGAATTCATTAAATCACTCGTCCACTTGCATTTTCCTTCTCATTTTCCCCATCATCCGCTCTCTCCGGCTTTAGGATTTTTGTGTTCCTTTCACTGCCCACTAAAATAACCTCTCAATGTTGGTGAGCATTATTGTTTCCAGAATTCACTAAACCATTCATCCACCTTCACTTCTTTCCTCTGTTTCCCCTTTGTCCTTCCACCCCAGTGTCTCCAGGCATCAGTTCATTGGCTTTGGGCCTGTTTGCTCTTTAAATCTTTGGGGAACTGGGAAGAACTGCACATTTCCCTCCGCGTGTTTGGTTAGCAGACCACGCTTGGCAGCTGCACGGACACTGCTGTGTCGCCTTTTCGCAATTTGTTTGTATGTCTGTTTGCTCGTTCCTTGGTTTGCTTAAGAGCAGTCCGGGGCCAACGTACTTTAGAGCAGGGTCACGTGGTTGTCTTATCTTTCCTTAGTCCTGTTCCTAGTCCACTGGCCTCGCGCTGAAATGCAGTGACACTTTCAATCCACCTCCCTCCCCCACAGGCCCTGTCCCATCCACGCCAACCTCCAACCTGTTGCAATTCTGTAAACCCTGTTTGAGATCCAGCTCCTTCTGGGATGATGCTATTTGATAGCCACCATATCTCCCAAAGGTACCCAGTCAGCCCTTCTGTGTAAATTTGGCACTCTCGCACTGCCACGCCAATTTGAACACGTGGATTTTTTAGCTTTGAAAATGATCTTACAAACCTTCTGCCCTATTTGCTCTGTGTCTCCAGATACACAGTTACAGAGACAACAGTTGCACTTGTCAGGGTGCTGTGCACAGAACAGGTAAGTGTCACCCACGCATTTGTGGCTCACTCTCAGGGCAGCACGATAATGCCCGGGCCCCGTGGCATGTGAGTGTCTACCACTGAGTACAGGACTAGGAGTCAGAAGAGAAACAAGGGCCCTAACCCCAGCTCCTGCTACTACCAGGCAAGTACATCTTCTGCTGTGAACATCTCTTTCTTCATCTTTTCAAACCACCTATGCTCAGTTCACCAGCCTGTAATGAGAATCAGAGGAGAGCAAGTACGTTGGGAAAACATTGCTGAAGAGTCTACAATAATAAGATACAATCATTGCTGGTTATACTATTGCTTTAAATAAGTGCCTTCATTTGTCAGATCCAGGTCCTGACCTCAGGTCCAGTTTGCAACCTGACTGCCTCCTCTCACGTCAGAGATGCTGGAAGGTGCCAAGCGAGGGGACATGGCAGGAGTGGAGAAAGCGCCTACAACCACTGTTGAACTCTAGAAGCATTTCACACAATAGCAATTAGATGTGTTCTAATTCCCTGGTCTATGTGTACGAGACAGAGCTACCCAGGAGACGGACTGCAGCTCAGGCTCAGGGCGCATTTTCAACACCGGGAATGGGTAGCTTGGATGATGGCTCCCCACAAGAAATACCCAGGCCGATTCTGCCATCCCAGAATGGTCTTCTGCAGAACCAGCGTTTACCAGGACTGTGCCCTCCTCAACATACTCCATAAATATCATCTCATTTAACCCCACCACAACCCTGTGTGGGAGATACCATAAAGGCACCTTTCAGCTGAGGACCAGAGAGGTTAGGCCACTTCCCCAAAACCACACAGCAGGGCCAGGACTTGATCCCATAGCTGCTTAACTAGAAATCTCCGGCCTCCACCACTACCTTGCAGTCCTTGTGGGAATGCAGGGGCGTGTCTGCCCTAGGGGAGGCTGGTCCCTCCAACCCTAAGATTTGGGCTCCC
Source organism: Choloepus didactylus (assembly GCF_015220235.1). Taxonomy (NCBI): domain Eukaryota; kingdom Metazoa; phylum Chordata; class Mammalia; order Pilosa; family Megalonychidae; genus Choloepus; species Choloepus didactylus. The sequence continues at coordinate 89,597,118 of NC_051321.1, read as the reverse complement.
TTTTCCATGCTGGAAAGTTTCATTGAACCACACTTTTCCCTTGATCGCAGCCTGTCAGGCTCTGCTGCAGACCCCTAGGAGCCCTGCCTGTCCACAGGAGCCCAGCTGTGGGTGCCCGCTTCTCCCCTCAGTGAGATCCAGGAATCCAGAAGATCACGGTGTCATCTCCCTTCCAAACTCCTGCCAAGATCTCCAGACATGAAAAGTCCTTGGAAGTAAATCAGCTCCAAGTTGCCCAGTTCCTCAGGTGCATCCCGTTCCCCTGGATCACATGGGTAATACTCTTCTACGTCATACTCCCTCCCCTTCTCGTAAATGAAACCTGAACAACTGTCTCCCACTTCACTGTTGGCTCTGTTGTTTGGAGAGTAGTAGGAGCCTACTACTGCATGCCAAGCAATGGGCTGGATGCTTCTCATGTTCCCACCCCACATCCCGGACCCTGCTCTGCCGAGGAAGAAAGTGAAATCCGGAGAAATTAGGTGACTTGCCCAGATGATGGCAGGGCCAGAATCTGGAGTCCAGGCTTCTGGGTCCGTCACCACCACTTTCTAATGCATCCAGGAAAGCAGCAAGATCCCTCACCTTGGGCTCTGCCTTCCAGCCTCCAGCTCCATGAGCCGTTTCCCTGTCACAGCCCATTGGCAGAGTCCTCACTGTGAGCAAGGGGCACACTCAGCGGCGGCTGACACTCACAGCCCCCCATCTGACAGATGGGAAGGGGCTGCCCAGGCCCCACACGTGGAGATGAGCCTCCTTTCTGTCTACTGATAAAGGAAGAATGGAGGGCTTTTGGGACACTGCACAGAGGAAATGCTGATTAATGAAAAACAAATGCAAACGCTGTAAATAACGTCCTCCTATATGAGGATGATGAAGATTAAGATCTAGAAGAGCCTGGCAGGATCAACTGGGACAGAAAGCTCCCCCCAACTAGGGGCATCCAGAGTGGTGCAGGGACCCAGCTGCCATGCAGGGGGAGGGCAGGCTCAGAAAAATGTGGAATTCCACCCAGGGGCCTCCGGAGTTTTATCCACTGGCCAGTTTCTCCCGAATAAGGATAATTTGCTCCATCACCTCTTAAGGGCGAGACATGAATGTTATCCCTGAGCCCCTGGGTGAAATTCTTCTCTGAGACCGGAAGTTTGCTGGGGAAACTATTTTGTTAAGGGTAAATATAACCCTGATTTCGGACAACTGTGGCTGAAGTCGTTGGCGAGTACAATGCTCTTTGTAAGAACAAGAATCAGGGCCATATTTTATCTCTAGGTAGAAACTATTTTTAAGGTACTTCATAAATCATGGGCAAGGTCAACCCTACTAAACATTCCAGAATCCCCGGGGGACTCCTCCCTCCGAGGGCATGCCCCAGCCTCTCTCAGGCTGCAGGGACCCATTGTCCCCAAGCTTCCTGCACGCACTGTCCCCCCAGCACGTCGGGCCACAGTGGGAAGAGGCCCACGCCGCCCGGTGCACAGGTGGGACGACGCCACGCAGTGCCCCAGGTCTGAAGGCCCCGCTGTTTTTGTGCCCCAAGTGGGACCAGGCCCTCTCACAGGGTTGTGATGAGCACCCAAAAAAACCCCAAGCACAAAGCACCTTGCACATCGAGGTCATTTAGGGTGATGCTCTCTTACCCCAAGCTCCCCCGACCACGTTGCAGAGGCTGTCACTGACAGCCCATCATCCCTGAATATGTTTTGTATCATTCCCAAATCAATGAATGGATGCATGAAAAATAAATCACAAAGGAATGAAGAATTCCCTATTTTTGCAGGTGAGGATAACGAGTCAAAAAAATCTTATTATGTAGCCCCGTTTGAAAGAAGTTATCAAGTTGAACTTCCAGGGAAGCATGGTAAGAGAGGGGGATGGGCAATTGGCATAAGCCCTTCTTGCTACTCTGTTCATTCCTCCTGCTATGTGTGAGGATACAGATGTGATGGCTGGAGCTCCAGCAGCTATTACAGACTCTGAGTTGGGCTTGAGGATGGGATTTGCATGCTAAAGATGGCAAAACAGAATGATAGAGGGTGTTAATGATCCCAGAAGGTGGGCAGGGAGGGCTGTCCTCCTTCACTTAAAAAGCCAGTTGTACCAACTCACCTACAAATCTGTGAAATAAGTATTTTGCTAAGTTTTGAAAACTGAATGAAATACATGTCCCCAACTGTTCATGGGGCCATCATTTTGCCCCTGGACTGCCCACTTGCCACTTATTTTACTTGAGTTAGGGGTGGAGAGAACTAGCTGATTTCAGTGGTTACAGTGATCTGTTACTAGAAGCCAAGTACATTTCTAATTGAAACAAACTCTGTAATATGACTGCCTCTTGATTTCCTGCTCCCAGTCTGCCTGCCCCTTCTCAACCTCCTTTGCCAGTTCCTCCTCCTCCCCTTTTCTAAAAACCGATTGCCAGAGGGCTCAGTGCTGGGCTGTCTTCCAATCCCAGGGCTGAAAATACCATCCACAAGCTAATGATAATCAAAGTCATATTAGCTGCTCAGACCTCTCTTATCTCCAGCTGCCCAGCTGGCATCTCCAAATTAGCATTCAAAAAAGAACTCTTAATTCCCTCACCCCTTGTGAACCTGTTCCTCTCCAATCTCAGATTCTCCCTGGATTCCCTTCTTTCCCTGGAGCGTGTCAGCCCACGTCCTTCCATCCCTTCTTCAGCCCCCACCGCCATCGACCCTGCTCCCCTGCCTTTTTGTCCCGACATCTGCTCAGCCCTGGCAGACTGTCCAGCATGATGGCATCACGGGTCACTAGCAACAAAGCTGGCACCATGTCACTTTTCTGCTCAGACCATTCAACGGTGAACTGTGGCCTTTAGAACAAAGACTCCCCGTGGCCCCAGGGCTCTAGGATCTGCGTCTGCCCGTCTCCCTTCCTGCCGCACATTCACCACCACCCACGTTCATTCACTGGCTCCCTCGCTGTTTCTGAAGCCTTATCCCAGACCCAGGGCCTTTGCATTCACCATCCCCTCCTCCTGAATGCCCTTCCAAACTCAGATATCACCTGCTTGAGAAGATCCCCTTGACCTTCTAATCTCACCATTTCTCCCTGTCAACTACCTCCCTTCCTTTCCTCTGTAGTTTTTATCATCATCTGAAAGTCATAATTTCTTTGATTTCTGGTGTGTTATTTCAAATATATGCCTCACAAAAGCAGGAGTTCTGTCTGTCTCCATCCCCAGCTTCTAAATCATGCCTGATTGAGAGACACTTGTCAGTCTTGAATCAGCCAATCATGAATTAGAGAGCTATTGTTATTAAGTTACCATTTTTGTTTATAGTATGTATCTTTAGCCTCGATTCTGATTTTTGGCCTTTTCATTCAAATGGACAATAAGGTAGACTTATCCATTGACCTTTCCATTCCTGAGTTCTTATCTTTGATTTTTTAATGTCAATACATTTTCAATTGATAGTACAAGGCTTAGCATGCTTTCAGAGCCCTTATGTATAAAAAATGTTTCATTGTCATAATACATCAAAGACAAACTGGGATGATAAACATGAATTCTCTGAAAACTTAGAAGTTGTCCCTTTTCTTCCTCAACTCATTGCTGCAAATGAGAAGGCCAACATCATCCTGATTGGTATTTTGTTCCTTTGTGGATAGTGTACAGTCTCAGAGTGAATGCTTTTATACTTAGTTGTTAATTACTGAAATTTAAAAATATTACTGGGCTATATCTCTATGAGGTTTATTTGGAGAAAATTTGCCTTAAATATCCTAATTTGTATCAATTGATACAAGTACATTTTTTCCGAACTTAGAAAGGTTTTCAAACATTTTATCTCTGACAATTGAGTCTTTCCATTTGTTTTTATTTCTTTCTTACAATAACCCTATTATTTGAAGGTAGATTCTCCTTTCACTAAGTTCTGTATCTATTACATTTCTTGTCCTTATATTTTTGCCCCCTTGTCCTTTTTCTATGAATTCTAGGCGTGCAATTCCAGTTTGCCCTCATACATTCCTGCATTTTTCTGCTGGCTCAGGTCTTTCCTTTCCTGCTGCCAATAAAGACTTGGGCTCTGCTGTTTTGTGCATGTTTCTTTGAAGTCTTTTCCTTAGATCAATGACATCCCTTTTCATGTGAGCTTGTGTCTCAGCCTATTGTTATTTCAACATCCTGATCTCTGCTAATATTCTCGTAAATTCTTATAGCTCACTGAAAACTTGAAATACAGATCTCTAATTTACTTTTCATTTCCTCCTAAAACTAATTTTTCAAAAGTTGTGTCTTCGACATAAGTCTCCTTCTATGGAAGGGAATACTTCCACTGGTTTTCTCATGGTTTGGCTTTCTATATATTCATCCTTGATAAAGGCCTGTTGTCAGAAGACAGACAGCACAATTTTACTCTATTTTCCTGTCCTCCTTGCTTCAAATGCCCCTCAGAGAGCCGAAGACAAAATCAGGCTCGCTCCCCTCTCCCAGCGCCAGGCACTCATTTGGCATTTGGTGTGCTCTGCCAGGCTGAGGACGATCAGCATCTCAGATGCAGGAATAAGGGGAGGGGCTAAATTATCATCAGCCAGGTAAGTACACAGAAAACAAAACAGTGGCCCCTCCCTCAGCCCTGCAACAGCAGCCACCTCGGGGACCACCCCCTCTCAGGATTCAGAGTGACACTCCCGTCCCCTCTACCCCTTTAGCTCCCCCATATTGCAAATGGGCAGGGGGGAGGGAAAGCCGAGTCCTGGGTTCAGGCCAGACTAGAGGCAGAGGCTGCACAATGGGGGCCTGGGGGTGTGAGTGGCACTCTTTTGCACTCCTGGGGGCAGGCCCTCAGTGGCTTCACTTACACCTTGAGGGCGATGGTCAACAAGTCCCGGTCTCACCTACTCTGGCCCAGGAGCCATTCTGTTCCAGAGCACTAACAATGAAAATGCCATCAATTGTGCCTCTGGCTCTGTCTCATTGTTGCTAAAGGTAATGGAAAGTCCCTCCAAGGCTAACAATCGTTTCTATTGCTCCTGTGAGTTTTTTGTGATTTGGGGGTTATTTTCAATATTTCCATGTGTATTTTAAGGAAAAGTTGGAAGAGAGATTACTGGGGGCTGAAAGAGTGTCAGGTGATAACTCTTCTTGCTCCTCTGAATCCCCCTTAAAGAAACACCCAGAAGCCAACACTAGCAGGTTTTCCCTAAGAGATCATGGAAAGTGCACACAGGTTTTAAAGTTCTGACTGAGACGTTTGGTACCAGAAACTGTGATCTGAAAGCAGGCTGGAATTTGGATTGGGGTTTGGAACGGAATGGAGAGGACAGCCAAGCGGTTGGAAACACGGGCACATCTAGAAGGGGAGGCAAGAGAGAGAACGCCATGTGTCAACCAGGTTCCCAAGGAAGAGGAGATCGTGACTGGGCCATCAGCTGTGGGACTCGGGAGCCCAGGGCTCCTTTGGAGGCTGAGTCAGAGCCGTCAGGGGTCCTGAGGTTTTCTGACTTCCTTTAGGGAGTGTGTAGGTAAAGGTGAGCTCAGGGGCTGACCCACCTGCTGGATACACCTGACCTGTTCAGGGACAGGGCACCTGCAGCTCCCATCCTTAGCTGGACAGCAAGCCTCGTTCCAACTGCTGCCTTGAGATTTCATGCAAGGCTCTTCCTGCTTCTACCTGGAGGCTTTCAGACTGAGGTGACGTGGCCGAGGCAGGGCTTCTAGATGCTCCCACCATCCCCTACCCCTTGACTAGCCTCCCCAAGGGCCAGCTAACGAGAGCCCAGGGCAGCCTGTGGCCAACCAAGGGTTGCTCAAGACACCTAACACCCCCGTAGGAGCACGGCCCAGGGAGGCAGCGTCAGGAAAGAGCCAAAACAGGTGTCCCCATCTCCCTTGCTTGGGTCATTGGGGAAAAGAAATCAGGGGCTGCCAGGAGGAACAGATGAGCCAGAACTGCAGGCCCCACCCAGCGCGCTCACCCCTGCTCTGCTCTCCTCCTTCTTCCCTGGAGAACAGACCCCCTTGGCAGAAAAAAATGCCACACGTTCTATTCCTGGAAGGTGCAAGGAAATCTGCTGCAGGCAGAGGGCAGCCAGCCTTTCAAGACAGGCTCCGGGCTATGTCCCTTCATAACGGGGTCCGTGGGAGCAGGGAGATTTCCCAAGCCCACCCAGCCCCCTCCTCCCATAGCAGTCAGGAGGGAGACAGCGTCTGCGTGTGATCTCAAGAAAGAGGAATATCAGGGGCACTGCCAGCTTTAAGTACAAGTGCTCTAGCACATTCCACAGAAGCATCCGAGAGAGGGTAAGGGTCGCGCCTAAAGCAGCAGAAGGGACTTACTTCTGGGAGTTCTGAAAATCCCCAGCTCAGATGTGGGGCCTAGTAAAGTGATGGTAACTCTTCCCAAGGGGCAGCTGTGGGGGCTGGGGCTCTCAGCCTGCAAACACACACCTTCCCTGCTTTCCTCGCCACTCTTCCAATGGTGTACAGGGACATTCATCCATATTATGTCACATTAACTCTCAGTTAGACTCAGCGTAAAATGCTGAAGAAGCCCCAAGACATACACTGAAAGCCATATTAAAAAGAAGGCAAAAACCTCTCATCTTATTTTTTAAAAACCACTAAATATCCCACCCTTCAAAAATATATTTTATTATGGAGAGAAATGGGGGGAAAGAAGCATGAAGTACAAATAGAGCAAATAAACATATTTTGCTAGTAGAGACAGAGAGGATTAGATAATGTCCCTGATATTAATACTATGAAAAAATTTAATTTAATGTTAAGTAAGCCACTGAACAGAGTATATGTGAGGGCGTAACCCCAAGAAAATGACTTTGTAAATTAGCCAGAAAGCAAAGCAGCCGTGGTTGGGAGGGGCTCACGTGTTGCTCCTCCAGCCTCCTGGGCAAAGTGTTGTCTTATTTTTCTCTCTAATGCAAACACTCCGGCTGCATCCCCACCTGCTCGTGAGTTTGGACTGGCCCCCCATTGCCCGGATGATGGGGTCCAAACACCCTATTCTTGCGCTCAGGGATCTCCGGGATCTAGCTCCACCACCGTGTCCTCCATGCTCTGCTGAGCCCTCGGCCGGGGTGCTGCACCACGATGCCCCGCTCAGTGCTGGCTCACCCCATGCTGTGCTCGCGCCCCCCGCTGCAGCTGTAAGTCCCACCTGGTCTTCATGGACTCCAGGATGGTGGGGCCTGAGCCCCAGCTGGGGGTCTCCACCATCGCTGGTTTCTTGCTCCATTTCCTACCATCCATCCTGGCAGGTCCTACATCTCTAGGGGTTCTTGAGCCCACCCACCTTCCACGGGCAGCAACACGGGCTTCGTCTCTGCTGACCCTTCCCACCTTGCACAATTCCCGGCACTCAGAGGCTCGACAGTTTCGAGGGTGACTAAATGCACTCATGACTGGCAAATTCTCCAACTGTGCAGTCCGGCCCCATGAATTTCTCCATGTGCAGGGAAAGCGCTTCCACATTTTGGTAATAAGGAGAGAAAAGAAAGAAGGAAAGAGTAGAGATAGAAGTGGAAAAAGTGGGGAATGGAAATGCAGGCCTGAGAGAAATAGGTAGATATTGATCTCGTCACTGTCAGAATCCTGTAAATTTTGAGGTAACAGCTTCCTGAAAGGGTCAATAATAAACTTTCTTTTAAGAGCAGCACGTCCTACAAAATTAATTTGAGCACAAACCTCCACCTGGCTGTGAGCTTTATACATGTAGTTAGACAGCAGAGCATTACTCTGAACTCCTATCTATTCAGGGAAAAAAAAAAATTATTATTAAGCCCAAGAAAGGAAAACACTGAGTGTCTTCAGAGGCCTAAGGACAGAGCGTCCGTCTTGCCCGGCTGTAAAGGCCGTCTCTGCTGGGAGCATGTGCAAAAGAGGGCGAAGGATGGGAGCAGGCAAGATGGGGCAAGGCTGGGGGTGCAGGGGTCCCCGTGAGACTCCCAGATCCTCGGCACAAGGAGCAAATCACATGAGGTGCCTGATGTGCAGGGATCCCCAAAACCACCAAGAGTGGGGGTACCCCCATCCTAGGGCAGCGCAGAAGAGATTCCCTGATGTGGGGGGTGGGGGGGTTCATCTGTCAAGTCTGAAGAGTTGGGATTTGGGCCAATGACATCGGCATCCTCGAGGGGCAGTGGGGTATCGGCTCTCATTGATTGCTCCCGGCTTAGAACCGCAGCTGGGACGGAGCGGGTGTGCTGTGCGTTTTTTGGGTGAAACTGAACTCAGTTGAGTTGAAATGACAGGTGGCATGTGGAGCAGGGCACGGCCATGGAGACCACACAGATGCTTCTCTGGATAATCAGGTGTCCCCCAGCCCCATATTTTCTGGTTCCTTCCAGGAAATTCTGCCTGCCAGAGACCAGGGACTCTGCAGGGACGTCCCTTGGAAGTGGGGTGACAACGTCCCAGAGACCTTCAGGTGCCGCGAGTCAAATCGTTCCCGTGGGCAGAGGCCTGACGTTCGTAAACGCAGGGGCAGGACCCTCGGCTTTGTCTGTTTGGGCCTCACAAGAACATTTGAAGGATGATAAAAATGGGGGAGGAGGGAGGACCCTTTAACAATGTAGAAAGCGGAGTTTCTGTTTACTTTAAAGATGGAGAAGACAGCTTGCCAATAAAACACTGCTTTCCATTTCCCTCTAGAGTTCTGTCATTAAAAATAATCTGCGATGAACTCCCAGCACCTCTCTCACAAGGCCTTCCAAGAGCTTTAAAAATAATAATAAAGCATGCTCAAGGAGAACAGGATGCATTCCAGCAGGACAGCTGGATCCAATTGCCTGGTGCTTGGGGTGGGGGGGAGCGGGCAGGGAAGAAGGCAGCTGGCATCTTCATAAATTAAGCACACTGAGGACAAAATTAGTCAATGTAAGTGAAGAAATGTTGTTCCTCAGCTATTCAGATACACCCACAAACACCGTCTAAACACAAGTGTTCAGTTGCCCATCCACACACTCACATACACACACACACAGCTTCACAGACACACAGAGCCTTGCACACAATCACAGACCAACCCACGAGACACACACAAAAACACAAATCTTTGCACACATGGGCACAACATGAAAACATCTTGTGAACACACACCGGGAAACAAAGTCACTGCCCTCTCCAAGGGGAGCTGCTGTTGGCTTAAGTAGGGCTTTGTGGGTGGCATGGTGGGGAGGGGGAGAGGGTCTCAAGAAAATCTCTTTCTGGGCAGAATGAGTCCTTTGTATAATCCTCTGGCACGAAACGGTGAAATAATAAAGCTCAGAGAGCTCATTGAGCATCAGATGTAATGTGTCTTGTGCATTTATTTCCTCCTCCCCTTTCCTTCCCAGCTCTGAAGAATGCTCAGGTTTGAACTCTACAGAAAAGGATCTCAGGGTCACAGTGGAGGGCACACCCTGATCCTTTCCCTGAAAAGCTTCCCATTGAAATACCCAAAGTGAGCCCTGGGCAGGTAGAGAAACGAGACATTGTTCCATAACCTCCAGTGCCCCTCATTTTATAGTACTTTTACAAAACTCTTGATTTAAAAAGTGTGAACCTCACAATGGTGGGAAACCAAGCATGTTTTGTAGGCCACAGATAACACGGTGTGTGTTTGTTGGATTTCTCCACCCCACACCTCTTCTTTTGGCAATGGCCCGTAGCTCCTTGAGGAAGGCTCCTCACCTCCCATGAGGCTCCAATGTGGTCCCCTCCTGGCCAGAGTGGGGAGCACATGGCCTGGGACCCCGTTCCTCTCAGCTGAGGCATCCATGATGGAGTGAGCCCATTTGCCCTCACCAGGCCCATGGGGTCCTGCCTTAAGGTTTGAGGTTGGGATGCTGTGAGATGGAAGTTCTCTCTTTCCTCTAGATCCCCTGACTCGGATAATGGAAGCCGGGAGCCATCTATAGCCATGCTCTCCCCTTCTCTTCTTCGGAGGTCCACTCAGCACAACAGTGAAGTGGGAAGAAACGGGGGGAAGGAGGTGATGACTTCGCTTGGGTCCTTGGAGGCTCTGAGGTCAGCTAATCTGAGTCGCATGCTGATTAATACAGATAAGGTCACTTCTAGAAGGAAACCACATCTCACACAGACATTAAAATGTCTCAGATAACGACAGCTACGTGCACTGGAGGTGAAATCAGGGATTTCCAGGCACTGGAGAAATTCTTTTGACAGAAGAAACAAATGTGATGAAGGCAGCAAGGGCAGATTAGCAAAGTAGGACCATCCCCTGGGAGCCCTGAAAATGAGATTCACTGCTGTGCTCCTGAAGGGTGACCTTCAGTCACGTCAGTGTTCGGCTCAGTCCATCCGTCTGCAAGGAGGCCCTGACAGCCGGGCTGCCGTGTGGCTTCCGGGCCTGCAGTGACGGCCGGGGTGACCCCTCTGAGAGACCCAAGGCAGGGACAGGCAGGCAGGGAGAAACCACCCACCCAGCCTGTCTGGGCATTTTCACTCTTCTTCCTTTAGAAAATATGATACCTAATAAGGCTCATTCTAAAAGATTTTTTTATAACTCTATAGCAGTACATCAGTACAAGCAATTGATATATCTATCCTGAAATGCAGAATGAGCATGAAGATTTCTTTATGTCTAAATACTTAAATTCAAAGTAAATCAAAACCAATTTTTCTAGTGTTATATAATTTTATTAAACAGCAGATTCCTTTCCTCAAATCAGCTATCATTATGCTTCATATGAAGATGGAAAAAGCAAGTGTGAGTGGTATTAATTTTCTTTGGGAATATTGGCTGGATAGTAGAAAAGCAACATGAGATCTTTCCAATCTACCTAGAAAAACCCAATGGACCAGTGTTCTAGTTTGCTAGTGCTGCCAGAATGCAAAACACCAGAGACGGATTGGCTTTTATAAAAGGGGGTTTATTTGGTTACACAGGTACAGTCTTAAGGCCATAAAGTGTCCAAGGTAACCCATCAGCAACCGGGTACCTTCACTGGAGGATGGCCAATGGTGTCCGGAAAATCTCTGTTAGCTGGGAAGGCACGTGGCTGGTGTCTGCTCCAAAGTTCTGGGTTCAAAATGGCTTTCTCCCAGGACATTCCGCTCTAGGCTGCAATTCCTCAAAAATGTCACTCTTAGTTGCTCTTGGGGTGTTTGTCCTCTCTCAGCTTCTCCGGAGCAAGAGTCTGCTTTCCACAGCTGTCTTCAAACTGTCTCTCATCTGCAGCTCCTCTGCTTTCTTCAGAGTATCCCTCTTGGCTGTAGCTCCTTTTCAAAATGTCACTCACAGCTGCACTGAGTTCCCCCTGTCTGTCAGCTCATTTATATGGCTCCACTGATCAAGGCCCACCCTGAATGGGTGGGGCCACCCTTCCATGGAAATATCCAATCAGAGTCATCACCTACAGTTGGGTGGGGCGCATTTCCATGCAAACAGTCTAATTCAAACATTCCAACTTAATCCCCACTAATATGTCTGCCCCACAAGATCACATCAAAGAATATGGCTTTTTCTGGGGGACATAATACATTCAAACCAGCACAACTAGATTCAATTTTCTTCCAAATATTAGAGACCAGGCCTGGAAACACAATGCCTGCACCCACACATGAATACTCACACACACGGTGGCAGGCAGCATTCTGAGACAGTCCCCAAGATCTCCACCCCTGCCATACACACCCTGTATAGTCCCCTACCTTTGAGAACTTGGAATATGATGGGGTTTCACCCCCGTGATTGCATTATTTTACATGGCCAAAGAGGTTTTGCAGATTTAATTAAGGTCCCTAACCAGTAGACCTTCAGTTCATCAAAAGGGAGACACTCCTGGGTGGGTCTGACCTCATCAGGTGAGCCCTTAAGCGAGACCTGGCCCTTCCTGAAGAATGGACTGAAAGTGTGAGAGGGCCTTTGGCAAGTGGCCTTGAAATGCTGAGCGTGGCACCAGCCAACAGCCAGCAAGAGAAGAGGGACCTCAGTCCTAGAACTGCAAGGAACTGAATTGTGCCAACCACCACACGAGTATGAAAGATGACACTGAGCTCCAGAAAGGAATGCTGCCTTGTGGACACCTTGATTTCAGCTTTGTGAAATCCTGAGCAGAAAACCCAGCTACGCTGTGCCTGGATTTCTAACCTAAGGAAACTGTGAGGTATGTCTTCTACTGCTAAGTTTTTGATAAATTGTTGGAGGTAATTTGTTATGCAGTGATGAAAATTACACACGTGCCCACACAGCCCCTCTTCCCTCATATCACTCCTCCTTCTTAGCCTATTCTTCAAATAGCTCTTTCTTGACTTTTATGTTCCAAGAATCAAGACTCTCTCAAGAGTCATCAGTGAGTTCTTTCCTTCATTCTCTATCCCTATGTAAGCACACAAATGCACACACACATACAAGCCCTGTGCAGGCTGCCCTGGAGAAACTAAAAACTAATCAGATGCAGCAGAACCTGTCATTGAGGGCCTCCCATTGCTGGAAGAGAAAGCATGCCTGCAAAGAATTCTAACACAGTCTGGTCAGAAGGGTTCAGAGACAGCGACAGGCCACAAATCACAAATTTAGATGGGACTTGAAGATGGAGGGGTTCTGTCTGGTGGAGAAAACATGCAAGAACATTCCAGCAGCAGGAGTTGAAGGGCTGTTTGCAACTGGATGCTGGTGGGTCCTTGAATTCCACATTTGGAGCTTGAGTGCCATTTGGAGGTAAAGCAAAGTCAGTGAAGGGTTTGAATCTGGAGAGGAACCTCTCGGGGGTTTCTCTCATCAAGGACATTCTGTTGGCAATGTGGAATATAGACTGAATTGAGTGAGGGACACGGATTAAGAGCCAGCTGCGATTATCCAAAGCAGTTGGGGGAGAGGGGACAGGATCGGGGCTGCCCTCAGGCTGGCAGAATGAAGACAGGCAGTCAAAAGCTCTCCAAAGACAGTGCCATTAGCAGAAATGAAAAGACACAGAGGGTCTCAGTATCTCCAAGAAATTTGTTCTAAAGAGAAAAAGAACACCCCTATTCTGGTGGGAACATTCCACCAGCCTAGAGGATGGGCTGTGCTTTTCCACTGTCACCTTCATATCTCAGCTAAGGAACCGTTAAACCTGAAGTGAAGGAAAAGAGTGCTTCGGGTTTTCAGAATGCCATGTGTGAGCAACTCTACTGTATGTATGTGGGTTTGGAGAATCCAAAATCCACTGTGGTTTTAACATTTCTTCAAATAGCATACTGGATTGTTCTGCTTTTGGCAGGACCATGCCTTTTGCTTACAGCAAACCCCTTGCTAACCTTCCCCTTGTTTCCTGCTTGGATTTCAATCCCTGGGAGTTCTACAGTTACATGCTGATGGACACACCAATTTCCCTGGAACCCATTGTCACTAAGCAGTGACTATGTCCTCATATTGTGATCAAACTATTTCCTGTTGGAAAGGAGGTGGCCCAATAGAACCATAGTCAAGGTACCCATTACGCAAGTTCTTTACAATAATCCTGCTTCCAGAGATTTCTTACTGTTGGAAGACATGGGTGAAAAGGTAAAAACCGAAGGGGAGGCTGAGGGGCTATGAGAAGGCTACTGAGAGGCAACGAGGATGACCGGCAAACCTGGGGACAGATCAGCCACGTGTGAGCAGCACATGCCTCACTCCTCCAGGCCCCTCTGCTTGTCACCCAAGGACTGACTGTTCCCAGAGCCCAGCTCGCAGCAACCATTTGGCAAGCTCTCAGGGCTGTCAGGCAGAATCCTACAGCTCAAAGACATGTTGGGGAGAAGAGAAGGTGGTCTCTGGAGCGTGGAGCCCTGAGCAGACCAGGGTTGGGGACAGGGATGGGAAAGTTGTTCTGGGGCACACCCAGTGGGAGGAGACCCAAGAAAGGCCCAGGATTAAACTCTGCCCTTAAGGAAGCCTTGATGTGGGGTCCTAGAGGGGATGCCACATGTTCTAAGTGGACGCAGTCCTGCTTCCCTGTTGCAGAGTGGTTCAACCAAAGAACCTCTGGGCTGGATCGCAGCTTCTCCATTCTGTGCGGTGCAACCCTGACAGACGTGGACCTTTGGTTGCACTGGATGCTCACCCAGAAGAACATGGACCTCGGTACGGGAGAGTCCTTGATTCATTCTGTTCAGGAAACTTGCTACTGGTAGCCCAGGAAGTTAATCAGACAGAGCTTCCATTGTAACCTTGACCAGTAACAGAGATTCTGATAACACTGTCATGTATGTTAATGTCCCAAATGTTTTAGTTTTCTGGATGCCAAAGCAAACTCCGTGCAATGGGTTGGCTGAAACAATGGGAATTTATTGGCTCCTGGTTTGGAGGCCAGGAGAAGTCCAAAATCAAGGCATCATCAAGGTGATGACTGTGGCATTCTAGGGCTGGCTGCTGGTTTATCTGTCACATGGCCATGCACATACATGACAGCCTCTCCTGGCTTCTCTCTCTGACTTTCACTCTGCTTATAAAGACTCCAGTAATCTGGATTAAAGCCCAATGTGGTTTGGTGGGGCCAAACCCAAACTGAAGTAACATCTTGAAGTGATCTTATTTACAATGGGTCCACACCCACAGGAATGCATTAAGTTTAAGAACATGTTTTTTGGGGGGTACCTGGCCCCAAGCCACAACATAGGTCAAAGTTCATGAGAGATTTTATTATATTATTGAAACTAATTATCATTTTACTGAATATTGTATAAGATACATAAGCTATTAAGAAGTGTATTTTCCTAGACATGAATTCATTCAGTCAATGCTTGATTCCCACACATGCTCTGGGAGCCGAGGTCACTGAAGAGATAAATGACAAGGTCCCAACTGCTCGAAGATGTTTTATGTGTTAGAGACAAGGGAAGCTCTAAGCACCCAGGAAGTCAGGGAAGTCTTCACGTAGGAAGGGAGGTTGAACAGGGGTCTAAAGGATAGGTGGATATCTGCTAGGCAGAGAAGGAGAGGAAGGCAGTTCAGAGAGGAGATATGACTCAAACAAAGGCCAAGATCTTGAAAAATTAAACTAAGGAATGAACAATACAAATAGAGAAAGGGAAATAGCATAATGTTTATTAAAGGGAGTGGAATTCAAAGACCTTCCGTAAGGGGGTTAAGGAGTGGGAGGCGTTGAGGATGGCTCTAAAGTTGATGAGAATGAGTTGCAGGTGGAGCCACTGGTTGAGACTGGGGATGGACGGCAGGAGCAGATCTCAGGGGAGGAAATGATTTCAGCTTTGCTTGAGTCTGCCAGCCATCCCAAGGCCAGTCTCCGTTAGATGGCCAGCTGTGTTTGTGTGGAATCAGGGAACAGCTGGACCCTGGGACACAAAGTCCTTGGTGAAATGTGTACTCTGGGTTACTCAGAAAGAACACCTGAGAATTTAGCAGAGAACAGAACCCTGGGGAGCACATATTTTCTACACAGCTTGTAGAATAAAAATACACACAAGGTATATGCAGAGAAGATCTGGTTGAAGACACGAATGAAGAACAAACATTCTGAGATCCAGAAAGAGTGTGAAACATGCACTACGAATCCCCACAGTCAATAGTTGTGGACACTTTCTTAATGTCTCATCCATTGTCCCCATTTTGTAGATGAGAAAAGTGAGTCTCAGAGAGGTCAAGAGGCTAATTACAAAATCACCCAAAACTTACGTGGCTGAGCTCTGACTCCAGCTTACCCCAAAGCCTGCGTTCTTTCCACAACTCCAGGCGGTCCTGGGATCATCACAGAATGTGGAAAGTTCATGCCTCCAGATTCTGGAAAGAGAACAGGTGAGAGACAGGCTGAAAATCTCCCATTCGCTTTGATGATCAGGTTGTCATTTCCCGGCAGCCTGCGAGCGTTTCTGGCAGAGTTTGGGAAGTAAGCGCCCGACTGCAAGGATGACACAGGCCCCCACGAGCTGCAGCAAAGACACTTTTGCTCTTTCCCTTTCTAGCTGCTCATGCCTGCTCATAAAGTATGGGAAAGGAGTCCAAGAGGGGAAAGTTGGGGACTTGGGAAAGCAAGGGGTTAAAAGAGGGAACAAAGCATCTAAGAGAAAGGAGGTGAAGGTGTTGGCATAGAGAGCCGGGAAGAAGGAATTGTCCTGGGGCTAGAGGGAGGCCCACTGCTTCAGAGACACGGGACCAGCAGAGAAGGGCATGTGTGAGTTTGGGGCACAGAAGTTGAAGGAATCCTTATCCAGCATAAAGTAGAAAGAGAGATCTGATACTGAGATGAGGGAGTGGAGAAAGCGGTCGCCGGTGAAATAGTCTTTCTGTGAGAAAGCAGGACAGGCTTACCCATGTGCAGGATGAGTTTAAAGTCCATGAGTTTGAGGCAGAACCCATCAGTGTGGTTCTTCTGTCTCCATGACATGCCCTTAGCTGCAGGTGAGGGAGACGGAGAACACAGATGGTCTACTGATTCCCAGTTGGACATTCACAGAAGGATCCAAGGGGGCTGGTGCATGGCCCTGAAAAGACACTTTCAGGAAGAGAGGGGTGTTGCAATGTGTGTTGTAATGGGATGTGGCAAGACCTCTATACTACCGGGCATCCAGTTGTTCAATTTTGAATAATGTCGAGATAGCTCCCCTTCAAACTTCATTTAAAGATTTCCTAATCGCATACCCCCACCACTTTCAACACACAGTAGATAAATGCTAAGTAGACAAATTCCCAGTTAACCTCAGCAGATAGAAGGGAAACAAAGCTGTAGGGTCATCCAAGATGCATGGGGGGAATGCATGATGTCCCCACACTCTGGCCAGCTCTCAGGACCCATGCGCCTCATGGCCCCAGGGCAGCTGGGAACTCAGGAGAACAGATGCTCTTCTGTTTTTCCAGAATTGGGAAGTTCATCCTTTGGGGCTCAGCTTCCTTGGAAACAGTCCTCTTCCACATTCTTCTTCTGGCAGGAATCTTTGTTCTTTTATCTGTAAAATAGGGCACCAGAACCTGGGACCTTGAGGGGCTTGACCCCTCCAGAATTCTTGCAGCTCATGACCGTTCCTTCTCACTGATCTCTGCAGCCATCTCTTCTGCATCTTCTGCATCCTAAGACATCTGCTATTTAGAGAGGGAGGAATTCCTAAATGAAAATTAAATGTTTTAGGGGGGAATGTAGGTGAACACTAAGGAAAAGTGTGTCACACCCCAGGGTGCCATGGGGAACTCTGGGCCCCTTTCCAGCTTCCAGCATGCCCACCATCCCTGGGGAGGGGAGAGGGTCTAACATCAGGGGTAAGAAAGCAAGAATGAAACATGCCACATGATGGCCATCTTCTCATAGTCTTGCACCTCTTCACCATGGTGTTAATAGTTCATTTGGTCTAATATATCACAAAAAAAGTGTCGAAATGTGCCACTTTGAAAAAACAATCTTGTACCTGTTTCCTCCTCATTTCCCTGCTCCAACACTGTGAGCTCAGCTTCTGCTACACGGGGTACCTGGTCAGCCGAGAGCATACACAGACAGGTGTCAGGAAGAGAAGACATTCCCCACCCAAGCCCACCTCCCAGGGGCCTGAGTGACAGATAAAATCAGGCAGAGGGGCCTCTGCAGAGTGGCCAAACCCCAAGGTGTTTCCTGCCCCTGCAGGAGCCAGGATCTCAATCTCTCTTTGGGGGGGCAGGGGGGGGGGGACTCAGCATGCCAGCCCCCTCCCACCTTGCCCCCTCGTGCCTCGGTTTCCCCATCAGGACATCATGGCCTTGGATTTGCCACCCCACACAGCCCTCCTGCCCTCAGGTGTGGCAACTCCGCAGTGTCCATCCAAGATACAAATTCCCCAATTCTGCCACAGCAAAGAACATCGCAGCAGTGTGAGGTGCAAAGGTGGGACAGACGAGCAGGACGGGGCACAGGTGGCCCACAGAGGCAGGTGGGGTGCAGGTGCCTTGGCCACCGCCGTCCCACAGCACCCTCTGCTGTCCAGCCACACTCGGGCTGTGAAAACCCGGAACCCTCTCCAAGGGCGCGCACCTGCGCACCTGCAAGCTCTCCCAACTGTGACTTTGACAGGTAAAGTCAGACCCCAACTCTCCAGAGGGAGACCAATCCTATGTTCATCATCCCTGGGGTTAGAACCTTCCTAAGCATGTGCCATAAGCATTTGCAGAAACCTAACCTACAGGTTTTCTACAGGTGTTGTGCCACCTCGATGCATTATGTCCCCCAAAACACCATGATCATTGAAGCAATCTTGTGTGAGCAGACATATTAATGTTGATTAGATTGTAATTCTTTGAGTGTTTCCATGGAGATGCGCCCCACCCAACTGTGGGTGATGTCTCTGATTGGATAATTTCCATGGAGGTGTTACACCACCCATTAGGGTGGGTCTATTAAATCACTGGAGCCATATAAATGAGCTGACAAACAGAAGGAACTCAGTGCAGCTGTGAGTGATATTTTGAAGAGGAGCCACAGCCAAGAGGGACACTTTGAAGAATGCACAGAAGCTGAGAGAGTAGCTGCAGATGAGAGATAGTTTGAAGACAGCCATTGAAAGCAGACTCTTGCTCTGGAGAAGCTAAGAGAGGACGAATGCCCCAAGAGCAACTGAGAGTGACATTTTGAAGAGGAGCTGTAGCCTAGAGAGGAACATTCTGGGAGAAAGCCATTTTGAAATGCAACCTGGTAGCAAGCAGATGCCAGCCACGTGCCTTCCCAGCTAAGAGAGGTTTTCCAGATGCCATTGGCCATCCTCCAGCGGAGGTACCCGATTGTTGATGCGTTACCTTGGACATTTTTTGGCCTTCAGACTGTAACTGTGTAACCAAATAAACCCCCTTTTATAAAAGCCGATCTGTTTCTGGTGTTTTGCATTCCAGCAGCATTAGCAAACTAGAACAGGTGTGTTTCAGCTTTGCTCCATAAACTTGCTTTCTGTCTCATACCTGTCCATTGTAGGTTAACTACAGACACATTGGCTTGAAATCTGGATATTCTCCTGCCTCAGGTTTTCTTAGAAGGAAGCAGCACACAGGAAGGGGAGGGATACAGGCCTCCTCGGTGGTGATGGGAGACAATCAGGCAAAGAAGGGTCAAGGGAATCGTGTTCCAGGGAGAGGGAGCGACTTCATGTTAGGGCAAAGGCAAGAGAGAACAAAGCTCAGTAGTGGAAATGCAAGTTACTAGGCAAGGGTGGTTGCAAACGGTGGAAGAGGGAATGGTAATAAACAGGTTGAAGGGCCCACTTGTTACAGGGTGGTGGTTAACACTGACTGTTAGACAACACCCAATCCCATCCCCCTCACCCCTCCATCCTCCTGGATTCTGATCCAAATGATGACTCTCCAAGGCACTAAACAGGTTTGTTGTCAAGGAGTAGAAATCTCCAAGGTAAAAAAAATCCCAGAGAGGGCAGGCAGGGTCCCCTCTCCCTCCACAAGGCTCCTCTGGGAGGCCCATGGGCTGGATCCAGTTCTCAGGACTCAGCCCCTCACCTTCCCAGGCACCCTGCATCATCGCGTATTTCTTCTCCCATTTTTTAGTCTCTGAAATTTCAGCACTTAAACCAGTTCAAGTCTCTCTCATCTGAAAGGCAAAAACAAATGAAAACAATGGTCCAGTGAACCACAATTTCTCCCCAGCTACTGCTCCATCTCTCTCCCATTCAAAGCCAAACTTCTCAAGAGAATTGTCGATATTCATTTTCATTAACTCACAGGCACCAACTCTCAGCTGGGTCCAAACAAGCTCCTGCCTCCCTCAGTTCCCCAAAATGGTGTTCCCCAGTGTCATCGATGGCCTCCATATGATTAAATTCAGTGGATAGGACTCAGACTACTCACTTCACCTCTCAGAAACAAATCCCTCTTTTCTTGGCTTTCCTAACCCCACATTCTCCTGTTTCCCCCCTATGTTTCTGTCTATGCTCTCTCAGTTTTTCTTGCCAGTCTTTTCTCACTGCCTGTGTAAGCAGGAATGTCTCAAGAGCCAGTCTTTAAGCTCCTTATTTTCTAACTCTATCTTCTCTCCCAGGGGATCTCACCCATAACCACGATACTCATTATCATCATTGCACTGACTAGTCCCTCTTTGGGAGCACATAGAACAACGACATTTCTCAGCATTTCTTACTATTAGTTTGGGGCCACGTGACTGGGTTCTGGCCAATGGAGTGTGGGTGCAGGTGACACACCACAACACATCCTGCCCAATCCCCCTTTGTTCTGGAGCTCACATGCCCAGGCCACCACTTGGAAGAGGGTCATCCAGGAGAAACATCTGACCCACGCAGACTTTGTGAAGGCAAGAAATCAAGATTTGGGGTTCCTTTATTACAGATGTGAGTGTTAATTCCCCTAACTTGCATCTATCCATATGCTTGTCCCTGGCTCCCAAATTTATGTCTCCACCCAGACCTCGGAGCCATGGACCTGAATAGATGTGTCTCCTCTACATCTCCCATCCTATGTCTCAAAGGCCCCTCTTCCAGCATCTTATCTCCCCTATTCCTTCATCCATGCAAACCTGAACTCATGGCCCTTCCAATTTGTTCTTCTTCCAATGTTCCCATCTCATTGAGTGGCACTGCATTCACCTAGCTACATGAGCCAGAAATGCAGAAGTCACCTTCAATAACCCCCTTTTCTCACCATCCCCCAAGACAAAAAATCAACCCCCAAACCTACTGGATTTGCATCTCCACCACTTCCCTGTTCCATGCCACCGTCATCTCTTCCTGGAAGGTTGTGAATCCTCTCATGCACCCATTTGATACAAATGCCACTGTGCAGCCAGTCTAAACTTTCAAAGAACAAAACTCACCATGCCAGAGCCCATCAGCCCTGGCTGATTGCTCCCAGAATAAAGACAGGCATCCAGATGTGGCCTACAAGACCCCTCAAGTCCCTACCAATCCCTCACACCTCACCTCCTGTCCCTCTCCCCTGGTGCTTTGTGCTCCAGCAGCTGGAACCTTCTTCCAATCCTCGAACCTTCTGGGCTCCTTCCCATATCACAGTCTACCCGGCCATGCTCTGTGACCGCTCTGTGACCATTCCACCAGGACAGAGAGCATGTTTGCTTCCTTGCACTCAAGCCCAGATGCCCAAATAAGGGCTCTATGTGCATCACTACACTCAACCCTCAAAACAGCCCCATGAAGTAGGAACCAGGAGGCACATGGTATGAATTGGAAATATGAAGTTCCAGGAGATTAGGAAAAATTTTCAAAGTGCCATCTCTAGAAAGTGATAAAAACAGAATGCAGGTCTCAGGCTGCTTCACTGCAAAATATTTGCTCTCACTCACCATCCCATGTGGGAAACACCCTCGGTGGCTGGGAGGTCCACGATGGAGGAACGTGGAGGATGAGATTCACCAAGAAGGAGTCAGGGCCACAGAATGTCTGGTCCAGGTGAATTCAGGGCCAGCCCCATCACCAGGGTGGAGAGCCTGCAGGGATGAGGGACAGAAGCCCTCACCAACGGTGAAGCTGGAACTCTGTCTGAAGCGTGTCTGTGCTTCCCCATCTTCCAAGAACCTCACAGGCCCTCTTCACTGTCCCCCTCACTGGCTCCTTCACTCGCTGCCCTCTGACTCCTGCTCCCCACTTCCCAGAATCTCTTCCCCCCAAGGTCACCAAGCTCGTGCATGGCTAAACCCACTAGATGCATTTCAGTGCTTATAGATCAGCTTCATAATTTGTGTGTGTTTCCAGAACTCCTTCCTCACCCTGTCATAAACCTGTGAACTTCTGTTGCTCTTCCGCCTCCCTTGAGAGGTTACAAGCTCTCAGAGGTAGGACTCAGTCTCCTTCATGTTGGGCAAAGTAGATATTCAGTAAGTAGGTGTTGAATTAATGAATAAATAAACTCGGACACTTAGAGTAATTGACTGGATGGTAGCCATATGTATTTGCATCCTTCTCTTCCTAGAAGGATACTAACTGATCCCCACCCTACTGCCCACCCTGGCACTTCCTCAACCCACCATCCTAACTGCATAATCCTCAGCGCATGCTTTCTGCTCCTACATGCACAAAGGTAAAACCTGTATAGATCCAAGAAACATCCCTCCTGCCTGCCTGGTATTATGTATCCTCAGTGGTGTGTGTGATGCTAGACATATAACCCCCAACCTAGAACAATTCAGAAGGAGAACCAGAAAACAGAAGTTGGGCTCAAGTCCCAGCTCCTGGTGAAGCTCCCCACTTGGCCACCCATCTCACCCATCCAGTGCAGCAGTGAAAAACATGAACTTTTAAAGCCCCCAACCAGCTTCTGCAGTTGGTGAGTCCATGAGTAACATACCTAATAGCCTTTCACAGCTGTCAGTGTTATTTTCCCAAGAAATTGCACTTCCTTATCATTGCCATTGCACAATATTTATAGACTACCTTGCTGAGCATGAAATGGATATCAAAGTTTAAAAAAGTAAAATAGAAATGATGTATATTGAGCACCACTGCATCCAAAGTTAGGCTCGTCAAGAGACACAATTCTTGTTCCTGTGAAGTTTATATGCTCGTTGGGGAGTGCTCCAGGTACCCACAGCCATGGCCCAAATAAACCCAAACTTAGTGGGTGGAAACAACTGCTTTACTATAACTCATGATGTTGTGGCTTGGGAAATTCATTGAGGTTTGGCTGCCGTGGGTGTCATGGCAGAGGCCATCTGGGGTGTTCCAGCTGGTGGATGGACTCTTCTGGAAGGCCAAGATGGCTCCAGTCTAATGTCCAGCACACTGGAAGAGGAGGCGGGAGCACTCGGGGGGACCGTCAGCCGGGACACCTAGACACGCCCTCTCCAACACGGTGGTCTCAGAGTAACTGCACTTCACAAATGGCACCTCAGGACTCCAAGAGGGAGTGATCTGATAAATAAGGCAGAAAAGAAACAGTCTTGTAAGACCGAGTCTCAGAGTCCCCTAGTGTCAATTCTGCTATATGTTATTTTGGGAAATGTCCCAACCATATTTGAGGAGAGTCAAATAATTTTAGCCATCTTTTAAAACCTCCAGAGGAAGCAATAACACTCAAAAAATAACTAAGGAACCTCTTAAAAACAACTTGACCTATACACAGATGTTTACAGCAGCTCCGCTCATGATCATCAACAACCGAAAATAATCCAAGTGTCCTTTCTTGGTTGAATGGATGAACAAACTGTGGTAGATGGAATACTTCCTCAGCAATAAAAAGACAGAAATTATTGATACACACAACAGTTTGGATGAATCTCAAAGGTATGATGCTGAATGAAAGAAGCCAATCTCAAAAGGTTGTAAACTCTATGAGTCCACTTATCTGACATTCTGAAAAAGACAAAACTATAGTGGTGGAGAGGAGCTCAGTGGGTGCAGGGGCTGGGGGTCAGGGGAGGATGTGACTACAAAGGGACAGCAGCAGGGAGTTTGGGGGTGACGGAGCTGTTCTACGGTCTGATTGTGGTGGAATGAGTACATGTGTTAAAACTCTTAGAACTCTACCCCCAAATTAAAAAGTCAAACTCACTGCATGTTCATTTGAAAAAAATAAAAAATAAAACAACTTAGAAGCAAGTAACCATTAACTTATTCTAGATTGAGTGCCCAAGTGCCAAAGCAATTCTGAATAGGAGCCACATCAGCCTTCAGAGGGTCTGGCATGCTGGGGGAGGGGGTTTCCTGTCTCGTGCTTGTCACCCCTTCCCCCGCGGCTCACTCAATTCATTCTGCCCAGTTCGGGGCGCAGAGCCTTGGTGAATCCTGCTGGGCTTTGACAGGGATGAGGAAACTGAGGTCCATAAAGATTCAGCATGCTCTGACACCCCACCTCACAACCGAGGGCACATTTGATAGCAGGCACAGGGATACAAGCCAAAACGTTTCAAGGCCCCTTCCCCAAGTTTCATTTTTCCACAGTTAAAACTTTTGTCAAAGAAGATTTAATCCCAGTGTTGTCAAGAGATATGTCAAACAGATTTGGCTCAATATTCTTAAAAGTTCTGTGAAACGGCTACTCCCAACAGTAATCCAATTATGTTACTATGGCATTAAACAAAAATAGCGACTAAAAAGATCATATTGTGATATTCCAGGAAAAATCATTTTGAACAACAGAATCATGAATACTTTAGCCAGAAAAAGAAAAAAGTCCAGAGAGAGCGCTAAAATGAAGCCTCTGAAAACCTAAAGTCAAAGGAAGGACAAAGGAGAATTTTAAAAATGCAGAGTCAGGATATGAGTATCCAGCTGAGGAGAGGGGCTTTTTTGGAAAATCCTCACTCATTTTACTTCCATGTCTACTCACCACACTTGGCTTGGCTTGCTCCTTTGGATCAGGAGGAGTCTGAAAAATAAGGCTTATCAGAAATCGAAATTAGAAAGTAGATAGTTAGTTCCATGAATCAAAATATAAATAAAGGTGTAAATAGGAGAAGTTCATTTGTGTGAAAGACTGTTTGCTAAATGTTGAGAATAAATTGTGGACAGAGCAGAGTGGGAAGGGGAAGAGGAAACAGAGTGTAACCCTAAGAAAGGACTGCGTGTTGGGGGTCCAGAAAACAGGGCGGGCACCCCCTCGTGGGAAAGGACACAGCCTCCCCTACCCTGAACGCAGACTCACAGCCCTGACTCCTGACACCCCTTCGTGCCGTGACCGCACCCAGATGAGAAGGTGGAGCTCTGGCAGCCACCCCAAATGGAGCAACTCCCAGCACCACTGCACCGCGGGGCCCCCACGGGCACCCCCTCCCCTCTCTCTGTGAGCTCCTGCACAGCGCTCATTGTCACTGCCCCTGAGGGCTCCCTGAGGTCCTGTCCTCTCTTGGCTTTCCTGCCTTCCTTTTTATCTCTGTTTGCTTGTTTGTGGCTGGTCAATGAGGGATAAACAACCTTTTAAAGAAGGCTTTGTTCACCCTGTTGTGCATTTTGTTTTCTTGGTCTTGGAGTCATCTTAGGGAGAGCTGTCTGTTACTAAAGTGCAATTAACAATCCTCCATAGGTTTTTTTAATGTTTACCCAACACACACATTGTTGAATTCTAGGAGCAGGAATAAAACACGCCCAGGTCTAAGGAGGATCATGTTCTAATGATGGGAGCCCCTTTCAAAAACAACACAGAGCCCTCGCCATCTTTTAAGGCCCAAAACATCATATACCAACATCAAAAATAACTACTTCAGGAATAAGGACAAAACAGAATAAACAACTGTCATGGGAGATTTTGATATACACTTTTGACAGATCAAGGATCTTGTAATGAAAATATAAAGGATCTGAATAAGATACAGTCAGGCCTCGGTTCAGAAGCATTCATGTTCCCTTTTGCTTGTCTGATTTGGGGTAGTGCTTTCGCAGTGACCATGTTTCCGAGTACAAAGAGAAAATGAATTCCACATCCACCCCCGTAAAACTTCACCTTTCTGCTCAGCCTGCCTGGGGGCTCCACTGGAGAAAGACCCAGCGACAGCCCAACTGTGTCCACAAAATCCACACCGGGAGACAGCACAGCCAGCTGAGAAGCACTCAGTCCCCAGAACTGATTGTGCCTGGGGTCCAGCCCTGTCGCCAACAGCGTGACCTTGTGCTCCCTTCCCGACTTTTGCCTTCCCTTCTGTGAAATAAGGAAATGCTAACCTTGACCTCAGGCTGTTGAAGAGATTACACAACATGTAGTGTAATAAAGTGCTTAGAAGAATACCCAGCAAATAGTAAGCACACATTAAATATTAGCTATTATTACTGCAGGATCCTGGGGCATAAAAGCACTATTAAAAGGATGGAAGGCAAGGTCAGTTTGAGAGATTTGTAACTTCGAGGCCACAGGTGAGCTGGCATCCACAGAAACAGATGTACCAAAGTATTACACTTGGAAAATTTCAGAGGATGATTCTCACTGTGTATCGCTCAGGACTCTACAGTGCAAGAAAGAGAAAACCCAACTCAGCTTGGGTTAAAAACAATACAAATAAGTAACTGGATATACAAAGGGGCTCACCCAATGTCATGAAGTTCTAAGTTTCCTTCTTTCTGCCACAGTGTTGGCTTCATCTCCTCATGATTGCACTTCAGTTGCCTGTAAAATTCAGGCTCCAGACTCCCTCCTTCTTGCCTGGTAAGAGGTCCCAATATTCCAACAAAGACTTCTGCATCCCTAACACTGAAGAGTGTAACCTGCAGAAGAAAACATGATAGGGTTAAGCCAACCAGTGTCCACGGCAAGAACCAGGCTTGGGAGCCTCAGCTTTGTCCCAAATGGTAGAAGACTACAAAAGGTGGAAATTCAAGAGAAAAATTTGGCAAGAACAATTGCTGAGTAGTTAGTCTCTCCCTGAGTGGGTTTTTCAGGACACAGATGCTGGGTAGTTAATTAACTGTCTCCATCACCCACATCCTTCGAGATAAATTCACCATCATGAGTAGCCCAATTGGCCTGACATGTGATCAGTGAGTTATTCCGACAGAAACCATTTGTTGATCTAATTAAATGTCTAGAATAAATAACTGGCTTCTCATGTGGTCCCGTTCAGCCAACTGTTTCCATTCTGGAGAACATGAAAATCTATACTGATGGTCCTGCTGGGTTGAAAGTAGAGAGTGGTCCGGATGGGCCCCGCACACCTGCACCTGAGATGGAGCTGGGGTCAGGGGGCAGCAGGAGCCCCTCCGGCCATGGCGCATGACCTGGTCAGGGACCCCAGCCAGGCTCCCAGGACTAGCTACAGCCGGCATCAGGGCAGCGGGCCCTGGTTCTGCCCTGAGCCAGCACAGTGCTCACCGCACTTCCTCAACAGTATCTGTCGTCATTTCATAAATTACACAGTTTACTAAATCCATCCAAAATTCTGACAAAACAGACATTTTTTCCAAGTCTGTTTTATTTCCAAAGGTGAAAAAGTCTAAATTGTAAAATATTACCATGTCTCAAAGAAAATAAACAGGGCATAATTAGGTGAAAAAAATCAGGGAAGTTTATGAAAATCCCTGCACAGAATGAATAATTGCCAAGACCATTTTGTCTGTTTTAAATTAATAGCATGCATAATGATTAAAAAACCATTTGTGGCACAGCATTGTAGCATAACCACTGAATTGTATATTTGAAAGTGGTTAAAATGGGAAGTTGTAGGTTGTATATATGTTACCAGAATAAAAGGTTTTTAAAACCATAGATCTGTACACCACCAGCAGTGAGCCTAATGTAAACCATGAACTGCAGTTAATACTAGAACTATAATAATATTGTTTCATCAATTATAACAAGAATACCACACTAATGCAAAGTGTTACTAAAACGGAAAACTCTATGTGCGAGGGGTGTATATGGGAACTCTGTACTTCTTGCATGATTTTTCTGTAAATCTTCAACTTCTCTAATAATAATCAAAAAAAAAACTGTATAAATCTTCTAGTTATTCCACATACTGAGAAAAGTCAAAGCATGGCCACAGGTGTGGTATGATTTGGACTCTGCTCGCATTCTTCCATTTGACTGAGAGCTCTCCTGACTTCAGCTGGGAGCTTAATCTCAGGAATCTTTATCTCCACTTCTAGCCTGGAGTGATAATAGTTATGGGCCCTGCACCTGTTTCTCTAAACTTCACAAAAAACAATATAAAACTGAAGACAAAGTAAGATATTCTTACCTGTCATTGGCAGAATCACTCAGAGAATTGGGGCTTAGAGAAAACACTAAAACTTACCTGAATAAGCTTCTGGGAACGATGAGGGTCCACTGTCACATTGTGCAGTGGCTTCAATTTGCTACACTCCACGGAGGCCCTCGGGTTTCACAGTTTCTTGAATGTGTCTCCAGAGATTCATTTGGAAGATTGTGTGGTTGTTTTATCTGTCTGTTTCCCCTCTAGCAATTTGGTGAATAATGTTAATAGATTTCCTTTTGTTGAACCATCCTTGCATTTCTTGGACAAGCCACTCTTGGTTAGGACACACTACTCTTCTGGGACTTTGCTTGTGTGATTTGTTAACATTTTAATTGAGATCTTTGCATCTTTGTTTATGAGTGAGGTTAACCTGTATGTTTTCCTTTTCCTGCTGCTCTTTTCCCCACTGTGGAATCAGGGTTATGGCCTCCATTTAGAAAAAGATGAGGATTGCGTCCCCTTTGCTGTGTTCTGGAGCAGCTCAAATAACAGAGAAATGAGCTGTTCCTGGAAAGATGGTAACTAGTTTACTAGTCCATGTTGGACCCCTTTTCAATTTCTTCCACAGTAACCAAAATTTTTTAGACCCTTCTTGAATCAATTTTTTTAGATTGATTCCACAGTTACTAGAATTTTTTAGACCCTTCTTAATTTTAGAGGCTATATTTTCCCAGAATTTTCTCCTTCTAACTAGATTCACATACATTTATAAAGGATTTCTTCTTTTAAAATGTCTTCCCTCAGAGAGCAGGGGCAAGATGGCGGCACAGAGAGGAGTGGAATTTAGTCAGCCCCCTGAAACAACTAATAAACAAAAAGGAACAACTAGTAAATAATTTTGGGGACAAATGTGACTGCCCACACATCATACACCAACCTGGATTGGGAGGAATGCCTGAGATTGCAGCATAAAATCTGTAAGCAAAAACTGCAGAACTGCACCAGGAGCCCCCTCCCCCATGGTAGGCTAAGCTGCAAAACCTCTCTGTGCTAGAAACTAGCAGCACTCTGAACGAGCGAATATAGGTCAGCTGAGCTCCAACTGGGCTTTTAATTAACAAATGTAGAGTGCTGAATACAAGCTACAAACCCCCAACAAGCAGACAGAGGCTTTTAGTGACAACTGAGCTTAAAGAGCCAGAAGACTCATCTGGCCCAGGAGAGGGAGCCCAGAAAACCAGGTGTTACCTCTGGCTGATGAGTGAAACTAGGGTCTGTGTACTGCCTCTAAAAGGGGGCTTTCTATCCCTTTTTCTCTCTCTCAGCCTGAGGGGCTTAGAGGAGAGAGCTGCAGCCATTTTCAGTTTGCAGAGCTCTGACCCAGACAGGGGTGGAGATAACAGAGTCAGAGAGACAACAATTCAAATGCAGATGATAACTCCCTAGGGGGTGTATCTTCCCTAAGATTAAGGTGTGGTGGGGCCCAGCTTTTCCTTCAGAACCAGACCCCCAGAGCCTGGGAAAAACAGCCAAAACAGCAACTAAAGAGGTCACACTTCCTTACGCCAGTCGGGAGCTACATGCTGACAGGCACCACCTGCTGGGCAGGTTAGGAAATGCTCAGCAACTAGAGACCGCACAGGAAAGTCTGTCATTCTTCTAAGATACACCCTGAATGTAACTCCATTCTTAGACCTGAACCCATTCTGGTCTGGGAAAATCTAACCGGGGTAACCAAGGAAACCAGATGCCTAGGCAACAGAAAACTACAATCTATACTAGGAAAAATGAAGATATGGCCCAGTCAAAGGAAAAAACTTACACCTCAATCAAGATACAGTTGAGATATTGTTTCACTTTAATGAAACAATCTATTAAAGACTTTCAAAGAAATATGCTAAATCAAATCAAAAACCAAATCAATGAGTTCAGAGAAGATATGGCAAAAGAGATGAAGGCTATAAAGAAAACACTGGGTGAACAAGGTTGAAATTGAAAATTTGAAAAAACAACTGGCAGAATCTATGGAAATGAAAGGCACAACACAAGAGATGAAAGACACAATGGAGACATACAACAAAAGATCTCAAGAGGCAGAAGAAAACACTCAGGAACTGGAGAACAAGACATCTGAAATCCTACACACAAAAGAACAGATAGGGAAAGGAATGGGAAAATATGAGCAATGTCTCAGGGAATTGAATGACAACATAAAGCACATTAACATATGTCATGGGTATCCCAGAAGGAGAAGAGAAGGGGAAAGGGGCAGAACCAATAATAGAGTAAATAATCAATGAAAATTTCCCATCTTTTTTGAAAGACATAAAATTACAGATCCAAGAAGTGCAGCATACCCCAAACAGAATAGACCTGAATTGACCTACGCCAAGACACTTAATAATTAGATTATCAAATGTCAAAGACAAAGAGAGAATCCTGAAAGCAGCAAGAGAAAAGCAATCCATTACATACAGAGGAAGCTTTTTAAGGCTATGTGTGGATTTCTCATTAGAAACCATGGAGGCAAGAAGGAAGTGGTGTGATATATTTATGATACTGAAAGAGAAAAACTGCCAACCAAGGATCCTATATCTGGCAAAACTGTCCTTCAAATATAAGAGAGAGTTTAAAATATTCTCTGACAAACAGACAATGAGAGAGTTTGTGAACAAGATATCTGCTCTACAGGAAATACTAAAGGGAGCACTACAGATGGATAGGAAAAGAAGGAGTGAGAGGTTTGGAACACAATTTTGGGGGATGGTAGCACAGCGATGTAAGCACCCTGAACAAAGATGACTGTGAGTATGGTTGAAAGAGGAAGGCTGGGACCATGTGGGACACCAGAAGGAAAGAGGAAAGATAAAGACTGGGACTGTATAACTCAGTGAAACCTAGAGTACTCAATAATTGTGATAAAATGTACAAATTTGTTTTTGCATGAGGGAGAACAAATGAATGTCGACCTTACAAGGTGTTAAAAATAGGGTAGTAGTGGGGGAAAAATACAATCAATGCAATCTAAAGACTATAGTTAACAGAAACTTTGTATTATGCTTCCTTTAATGTAACAAAGGCAATGAACTGAAGCTAAACGCCTGCAAGAAGGGGACATAGGGAGGAGTATGGGACTCTTGGCATTGGTGATGTTGTCTGACTCTTTTATTCTACTTTAATTTAACTCTATCTTTTCTTATGTTGCTTTTTAGCTGTCATGTTTTTTTTCTTCCTTTTTCTTTTGTCTCTCAGCCTTCTTTGACTCTTCCTCTTTCTTTGTGGAAGAAATGGGTATGTCCTTATATAGATAGTGGGGATGGTGGTAAATACATAAATATGTGACTATACAGGGAACCATCAATTATTTACCTAGGACAGAAAGTATGGTGGGTCAACAAAACCATCTTTTAAAAAAAACAGATTGATGAAGAAACCTTGAAGGCACTACACTGAGTGAAATAAGACAGACACATAAGGACAAATATTTCATGGTCTCACTGATATGAACCAATTATAACATGTAAACACATAGACATGAAATATAAGTTGACAGGATATAGAATGAGGCTAAAGAATGGGGAGTTGTTGCTTATTATGAGCAGAATGTTCAACTAGGTTGAACCTAATTGTTTGGAAGTGGACAGAGGTGACAGTAGCACATTATTGTGAGAATAACACAGTGCTGAATGGTGTGTGAAGGTGGTAGAAAGGGGAAGCTTAGAGTCACGTATGTCACCAGAAGGAAAGCTGGAGGTTAAAAGATGGGAATGTATAGAACAGTGAATCTTGTGATGGGCAATGTCCATGATTAACTGCACAAATACTAGAAATCTCTTTCATGAACTAGAATAAATGTATGACACTATAACTAGAAGTTAATAATAGAGGAGTATATAGGGAAAAAAATATGACTATTACAAACTATGTACTACAGTTAACAGTATTTTAACATTCTTTCATCAACAGTAACAAATGTACTATATCAATACTGTGAGTCAATAATGGGGGGGTAGTTAGGGGTATGGGAGGAATTGAGTTTTCTTTTTTTTCTTTTTTTTTGTCTTTATTTCTTTTCTGGAGTAATGAAAGTGTTCTAAAAATTGGAAAAAAATTAATTGTGGTGATGGCTACACAGCTGTATGATGGTACTGTGGGCAACTGATTGTGTACTATGGATCTCTGGATAATTGTATGGTATGTGAACAATCTCAATAAGATTAAATTTAATAAAAAATGTCTTCCCTCTCTTGAGCCACACTGAGTTTTTCATTCTTCAAACCAAATGTTATTTGTGTCTCCTTTCTCTGCTTACACTTCCCCAATGTTGATCTATTTTGGTGATCTTTTCAAAGGATCATCTTTTTCTCTTTCATTTATCAATCTTCTCCATCAATTTGTGCTTTTTGTTGTTTAACAAATCCTTCCTACTGCTTTCTTTTTGTTAAATGTTTTTCTTTTATTTGCATCTTAACTTCCCGAGTTGCATACTTATTCTTTCTTATTTTTATTTATTTCTTAACTTCCTAAGTTGCATGCTTATTCTTTCTTGTTTAATCAGTAAAGTTAAAAGCAGGAACATTCTTCCAAGTTGCATTTAGACACAATATGTAGCACTGGCTGTCAATAACGTTCATTTATAAATAGTTTAATTTCTAATTGACATTATCTATAGGTCGAGTGGTTTCAAATAGTGGTTTATTTTCTTTGGTTTTGTTTTCATTTGCAAAGTGGATCAGTTTGGAGGAGTCCTCATTTGTGGTTATTGCCTTCAGAAAGTATGGCATGCATGTGTTCCTATGTTTGCAATTAATAGTTATAAAATTTCCATGGGTGTTGGAAAAGAACATATATTCTGCATATTAAATATTTCATTGTATCAACTATAGTATATAATTCAAATCATCTAAATTCTTACGTCTTGTCACTAATCTGCCAATTTCCTGAAAGCTGTGCAAAAACACAGGTGATTAATACATCTTCTTAATGGATACTTAACTTTTGCAAAATTAACATTGGCCCAATAATAATAGAAATTCAAAAAGAATTTAAATAAGCTGGATTGTTGGATTGACAGAGAGGTAGAAAGATGGATAGATATGTGATAAAGTAAATAGAGCAAAATGTTCATTGCTCACAGTACAGATCTTTCAACTTTTCCATTATGCTTGAATATTTTCATATTTTGAGACAAAACAAATTTTAAAAATCAACTTCATGGAAGTGAGCTTTAAGAACATCTATCAATTTAAGTGCTCAAAGCAAGTTAACCTATCTTCATCACCAACAGATATTTTTGGAATGATGTTGATAAAAGAAAATATAACATCACTCAACTCTCAAATTTACAATCTAGCTAAAATGACAATTAACAATGTATTAAATGTTTACTCTGTGCCAGAGCATGCATTATCTCATTTTATCTTCATGACAGCCTTATGAGGTAGTAACTAGTATCACCATTTTACAGGTGAGAAAAGTGAGGGAATTTTACCAAGGCTAGACAGCTAGTGGCAGAGCAAGCATTTAAACCCAGCTCTGTCTGGCTCTAGAGCTAAATCCCTTCAACCTTCTCTCCAGAGCAACTGGGCCTATCCAGTAGCCACTAGCTGTATTTGGCTCCAGAGCACTTGAAAGGAGATAAGTCTGAATTGAGATAAGCTCTGAATTTCACACTGGGTTTCAAAGACTAGGATCAGAAAAAAGAAAGTAAAATATATGTCACTGATAATATTTTAAATACTGATTATATGTTAAAATGAAATTCTATAAATTGGTTTAAACAAAATGTATTTTTAAAATTAATATGGCTACTAGAAAGTTTAAAATTATAGATGTGGCACATTACATTTCTGTGGGACAGTGCTGGTCTAGATCTGTCTGTTAGGGTTCTCCAGAGAAACAGAACCAATGGAATGTGTGTGTGTGTGTGTGTGTGTGCGCGTGCGTGTGTGTGTGTGTGTGTGTGTGTGTGTGTAGAGAAAGAGAAAGAGAGAGACTTTTATAAGGAATTGGCTCGTGTAATTGTGGAAGTTGGCAAGTCTGAATTCCATAGGGCAGACTGCAGGCTGGAAATTCCAGGAAAGGTGATATTGAACTCTTTAGTCTGAATTCCTTAGTCTGAATTGGTAGGCTAGAAATTCTGGTAATAGTTGATGTTGAGGTCTTGAGGCAGAATTTCTTCTCTCTGCAACCCTCAGTTCTTGCTGGTAAGACCTCCAACTTGATAAAACTCACCGCATTATGGCAGGTAATCTCCTGTACTTAAGGTCAACTGATTATAGAAGCTAATCCCATCTACAAAATACTTCCAAAGTAACAACTAGACTAGTGTTTAGCCAGCCAAGTTGACCCATAAAATTAACCATCGCAACCTGTTTGACTGTGAAATGAACTGTTCACATTCCTTTCATCTGGTTTGGACCAATAGCCTCCTTGCTACAAAAATGAGAACACTAAGGGATGTGGAGGAAATGGCATGGTGAAAAGATCCCCTTTCAAGTACATTATGCCGTACTGACTTGCTAGAGAGTGAAGTTGTTGTCACACAGGGAGAGTGGGGTAGGCACACATGGACCGGTAGGTGGGTGATATGGGAGGGCTTGTGAGCTGTGTTGTGGCTATACCAGAGGTCTCGTGTGAAGTTCAAATAGACCAGCACACACAAGGGGCCCCCTAAACTATAAAGGACCATGCAAGCATGGGACCTTCTTACTGAATGCCTGCTACCTGCAGGCCACTCTGATCTTGCCTGGGTTCATGCAGGTGAGGAATGAGAAGGAATATTTCAGTATGCTCACAGTTGTGTAGTCACCAGGACTTTCTCTCCCTTCTCTTGACAGCCTCCACTGCACTGAAGTGTAAGAAGAGGTAAGAGTAGAACCCCAGAGCTCCAAAGATAAGGCAATGCCTCTGCTGATACCCAGCTCTCCCTGCTCTGGAGACCCAAGCACGGTGGCCCCAGGAGCAGAAATCTGAGCTCACACTGAGACCGGGGCTGAAACAAAGGACGTGGGAGGGAAGTAAGACTTAGGTAGATTGGTGCCAGATTGTAAATTTCTTTGGAGTCTATCCTAAAGGAGATGGGAAACCACAGAAGGTGGAACAACAGGAGGAAAGACAGCATCATGGAACTTAAATGCAAAAGATTGAACAGTTGCTCGTTTTCCAGGAGTACATGCCAAATGTGACACTTTGGCAAGATGGGAGAAGACCACCAGAAAGAGTCTCCAGTGAGATTTCTAAATCCTTCCTCTAGATGGGCAATTTCACTATAAACCCATTTCCAAAGTTCTTTCCATTTCTAAAATTCCCTGCTCCTGTCATACTGTAACATTGTGGTTGGTGTTTTGTTCATCTTTCCACATGTTTCTGAAGAGGAATAAGTGGTAGCATATTTACTGATTCTGTGTAAGCCTATATATATATATATATATATATATATATTATACACACACATAGTGAGTATATTATAATAAAAGTAATCACTCAAATGCATAAAAATTATTTCAGTTCCATTCATGCAATGTTCTCTGTCACATAAAAAATAATATCACTGTCATACTATGTGCCAAATTAAATGAAATTGGTCAAAATATTGCATTTGTCATGGCAATTGTGCTAAACTTAAATTGGCTTTAATGAAACAAAAGAGCAAAGAGTAGAAAGGTGGTGCATGTCCCCTAACCTGGTCCTTGAAAATGTCCACATCACTTTGCCAAAGGGAGTTCCCAGTCTCACAGATCAGAATCTTTCTACGGTCTTAATCACAATCACAATGCTAGTGGGTGGCATGAGCAGCTTTGCTGGGCACCCTTATTCATGACTCCCCAACACAGCCCTGCCAAGTGGGTCTTGGAAAGCTCACTGCCCTGATGGGAAAACTGGCTCAGGGATCTGACATCTCCCCAGATCGCGTGCTATCTCCAGTACCCTGTACCACCTCTGAACCCCTCACACAGAATCCACATATGGGAAGAGAGCTTTCAACACCCCCATTCTCACCCTGAATTCTCTCAAGTCTAAAAAGCCTCTCCTCCTTCCACCATTCCACATGACGCTGAGTCCCCTCTCCATCTTATTTGCCTTCTGTTGAGTTTTTCCACTACCACCACCCCAGCCTTCCCTGCTGTTATTAATCTGATCAGCATCCACTCTACATCGCAAGCCAATGTATTGAGAAGACATGCAGCTGGACAAATGGCGCACGGCATGCACATTAGGCTGTGGAGCCTGGAAGACCAAGGCTTGAAGGCCAACTTTGCCACCTACTCATGCAATGATGATTGTCAAGTTACTTGTCCTAGCTGGGACTCAGTTTCCCCAAGTATAAAGTGGAAAAGTGCCCTCTCTCCTTCCCAGAAAAGTGAAGATACAGGGATGGGGCAACAGAAGAAGCAGCCATGATGGGCAAAGGCAGGAAGTGACTCGGTCTGGAGCAAAGACGAGTTCAAGTTCTGGGGACCCACGAGAGAGGAGGGATAGTGCGGTGACCAAGCACATGGACCAGCCACTCTGCATTCAAGTCCTGATGCTACCACGGTTTCCTCTTCTGTTTAGCAGGGACAGTAAGACTACCTACCTCGCTTAGATAAGTTGCCTCATGGATCTGGCCAAGGTACCTATTAATATAAAACCCACACTTTTTGAGATAATCTGTTCATGGAGGAAGTACCTAGAGTTCCAACAAAGTCTCCAGTACTGGGGTAGGCTTGCCTCTCAGAAATCATTTATTTATTCATTCAACAAGTCTGTGCTGAGCACCTATTATGGACCAGCCATAGTTCTGGATAAAACATGCCTGGCCTCGTGGAGCTTAAATTCAAGTAAGAGAAAGCATCAAAAAATAATAGATAATGGACAAATGATATAGGGTATCTGAGGTGATGAGTGCTACAGTATAAGAAAGAGAACAGCCCAAGGGGCATCGGGGAGACAGCTAGCAATAGCAAAAGGAGTCACGATCGGCTCAAGGAAAAAATGGCAACTGTGCAAAGGCTTGAAGGAGACTATGTGGGAGCAGTGTTTGAAGCTGTGTGTACCCCAGAAAATAAACATGTTCTTAAGTGTAATTCATTCCTGTGTTTATGAAACCATCACATGTAGAACCTTTTGATGAGGTTATTTCAGGTAAGGTGTGGCAAAGCCCAATTAGGATGGGTCTTAATCCTATTACTGGAGTCCTTGATAAGCAATATGAAATTCAGACTTAATGAGAGAAAGCCACAGGAAGCAGCAAGAAGCTGAGCATTAACAAAACCCGAAAGAGAAAGGAGAGACCAGGAGAGGCCACCATGTGCATTGCCATGAGACAGAGGAGCCCAGGACCAAGATCACCAACAGTCAGCCCCAGAGCACCAGTCTTCAGGGAGAAAGCATCTCCTCGATGATGCCTTGATTTGGACTTTTTTTGGGGGGGCCTCAAAACTGAGCAAATAAATTCCCATTGTTTGAGCCAACCCATCGCATGGTACTTGTTTGAGCAGCCCAGGAAACTAAAACACTGGGGGAAGGTGTTCCAGAGAGAGATAACCAGCAGGGCAAATGTTCTCTAGGGAGTGCACACCTGCTGTCCCAGGGGACTATCAGGGACACCAGACTGGAATGAGAGAGAGGACAGACCAATGAGATCAGAGACATGTGGGCCAGGCTGTGGAGGGCCTTGTGGACAAATAGAAGGATGTTAGCTGTTACTTTCAGTGAGTTGGGAAGCCGTGGAAGGATTCCGAGCACATGATCTCTCTGATGGTTTTAAAAGGATCCCTCCAACTGCTCTGTTGACAGAAGACTATAATCAAGTAAGGGTGAAAGCAGGGGGATCTGTTAAGAAGCTTTTGCAATAATCCTTAGAACCAGATGGCAGTGTCCTGAGCAGGGGACAGCAGAAGAGGCAGGAAGCAGTTGGATTCTGACCATCTTTTGAAAGCAGGGATGTTCTATAGATGGTGGGATATTTGATAATGTGGTCCAGGAAATCAACCATTGGGCTGTAGAAACTACTTTTGTCGCAGTCAGTTGGTCTGTTAAGGATGTTTCTAAAGAGAACCCAGGACTGCAGGACCACGGGCTGCAAGTTTAGGTGTTTAGAGTAAAGCAAACTATTGTCAAGATACAACATGACCCCATTTATCCAGGAGGTCATGAAGGATTTCCTTTAGACATTGTTGAAATCAGCTGGGACTTTAGACAGGGTTCAGACATTAGTAGAGGTTCAAACTGTCACCAGAGGAGTTTGAAAAGTTGGAACTATTCAGCCAGGGCCTGGGGCTGAAGTTGGTGCATGGAATGGTACCCTCATACAAAGGGGGTGCTAAAGCAAGAACACATCCTTGCAATGAGAGTGCAGTGACTGCTGCCCATCTCACCAAGGCATGGAAACTTCTGGTTGCAATAGGAGAGTCCACCACCACCCTCTCCCAGCATTCTCAGGGAAAAGGATCATCAACTTCCCACTCCATCTTGGCCCTTGCCCACCCTCTGCTGCTGTTAGCATGCACAGAAATACCATAATTAGTTTTGGAGCCAATGGAAGTCCCAAAGGACTAAACCAGAGCTTGGCTTTGCAGCCACATGATGCCTGTCACAACTACTCAGCTCTCCTGTTATACAGCAGCAGCAGCCATAAGCAATAAGCAACTGAGCGTGGCTGTGTTCCAATAAAACTTTATTAACACTGTGATTTGAATTTCATGTAACTTTCATGTGTCAAGAAATTTCTTTTTCTTATTTTTTCCCAACCACGTAAAAACGTAAAAGCCATTCTCAGCTTGCTGGACCGGCAAAAGCAGGCAGTGGTCTGCATTTGACCTGCCAGCCCCTTTGCCAACCCCTGCACTCACACGTGTCTGGAGAGGGCCCTCGAAGGCCGCCAGGGCTCTGACTGTGGTGGAAGGGAGGCCCCCGCCCTCTGCTGCCCCCGGTGACCCCCGGGCTCATCACGGAGACTCGAGGTCGTGCTGGACACGGTTGTCCCTCTGCTGCGGCGTCAACTGGGCCACACGGGTCAAGGCTGTGCGGGCTGCTCACGAGACGGGCTGGGAAACAGGCGCCCCCTCTTCCTGGCGCTTTACTGCCATCTGCTGGGAGAGCGTTACAACAACACGCAGATCCACGGCGACCGCTGCAAATTTGAATTGGAGTTTGCATAAACACGTTGCTAAATTCAGTGGCCCTGGGTTTGGGGAATAGAGAGGAGGAAACAACTGACTCACAGGAGTCTCAGGTGACTTCATGAAAATAGCAAAAATGTCCCTAGTCCACAATTTTCTGGCATTTGGGGGAGGAGAGGAGGCCAAAGGGAAAAGGAGAGGAAGAAGGGGAGAGCAAAAACATATCCCAGTTCTTGCCCAGACTCTGCAGGATGGACTGGCTTTCGCCCTAGACGGGGAGGGGGAGGGATCTGCAGACTGGGACCTTTCTTGGGGAGGTGGGGGTGGGGGTCCACCAAAGGCACCTCACTGAGATGCTGGAGAGACCAGGAAGGGGGGAAATGATGACTCTAGCAGGCTGCACACCACCCTGTCCACACAGCATTGGATCCGAGCCAGGAGCCAGGAGCCAGAAGAACTGAATGTCACACTAATTCTATGACCTTGGGCCAGCACCTGACCTCTTCCTGCCTCAGTTTGTCTGCCCCTTCAATGGGAGTAGCACTGCCTGAACTTGCTTATCCATAGAGGTTGTGTAGAAGCAGAATGGACTTCCTTTGAGAAGTATTATAATAAGACTGAGCAACCGTGAAGCTGAAAGCCTTCCCTGAGAAGGAAGCAGAGAGTAGAGGGGTGTGTTCAATTACAGATGCAAAGGACAACCCACGAAACACAGAAGAGAGCTGATAGCAACCCCTGCAATGAGGGACCCAGCCACGGACTTCCAGGTGTCAAAATGAAAAAGGAAAAGGGTCAGAAATGGAGACCAAGGGGTACTTGCAAAGTCTACAGGGTCCACTGTCTCTGGTTTAAAACAAAACTTTTGCTATTCCCTTCTAGGGAAGCAGGGAAGGAAGAAACAAGGGGCGATCTGTTTCGTTCCCTCCCACCCCAGTCTCCAAGACATTTCCTGCACCCCCAGCAGGGAGACAAGCCAGGTCAAGGGTCCCCACAGCAAAGCAGGTGTGCCGGGAGCGGGGTGCACCTCCGCGGGAGCAGGGGCCCAGGCTGCAGAGAGCTGCCTCCGGCCTGGGGCGGGGGGCAGGCAGCGGGTGCAAACACCAGGCCAGAGCTGGTAACACAGAACTGTCCCCAGGAAGAGCCACGGACTCCAGTGTTATGACAGCTGCAGTGGGGAGGGGAGCCCCAAGGACACCGCTTTAGCACAATGGCTCCTTTGTAGTGCAGGGCGGGTCTGTGTGGGGAGAAGCGCACGGAGGCAGGGGGCCGCTTGGCCATCACCAGCACCCCGGGCCAGAAACGCTGCATGGACAGGGCTGGGTTTTGTGTCCACCGTGAACCGACATGGCCCTCGATCAGCTCTAAAATCTACTTTTCATCTCTCACTCACAAGCCATAATTAACTTTCAGTGTCGAAGCTTCTGTGAGGGAACGTGGGGTCTCTCTGGGCCTGGAAAGTTGGGGATACTGCCTGCTTGGGTCACAGAAGGGCAATCGCTACACCTCCCTTGGCAGACAAAGCACTTGGGTCCACTGTGTCCAAATGAGGGAGGCAGGAGTCCCCGTGGTCACTGACCACCTCTCTCTGAACTTTCCAGGGACCCAAGGGCAGGATTCTCGGTTCAGCTCTGTGACTCTCGGCCCCTATCACACCCGCACTGCCAGCACAGCAGTGCCTTTGGCCACCACAGTCACTGTGACCATCCTCAGGGAGGGGCCCCATTCCCCTGGGCTGCCCTCCAGCCACAGGCATGAACCCCAGACCCAAAACTCTACCGCACTTCTGAGGCCAGGCTGAAACTTCCCACGGAGATTTTCTGAAGGACAATGGAAAATGACTGGACATCACCTGCCCTGTCTGTATGTCAGTGTGTCTGTGTCTGTGTGTCTGTGTGTCTCTGTATCTGTGTCTGTGTGTCTCTGTGTCTGTGCCTGTGTGTCTGTGTTTCTGTGTCTGTATGTCTGCATGTGTCTGTTTAGGAGTCAATGTGTGTGACTGTGTCTCTGTGTGTCTACATGTGCCCATGTGTCCGTGCATGTATGCATCTGTCTCTGTGCCATTTCCCTGTTTGTCTGTGGGTGTCTGTCTGTCCATGTCTGTGTGTGTGCCGCACCCTCCCGGTTTGGGAGGAAGCCTGAGGCTGGAGCCTGGCCCTGGGCCTAGCCCTCTCCCCTCCCTCCCTGGGCTGAGTCCTGGGGGCCCAGGGCTGGGCACTCCGGGGAGTCTGCCTTGAAGTCTGAGGTCTGATCCAGGACTGGGACTCAAGACGAGCCCGGAAGATGCAGCAGCAGGTGCCAGAGAGTAGCTCTGCGCCATCCAGCTTCAGAGGAACAGAGAGAGAGAAAGATACCTAGGCGGGCCTGCTCGGAAACCGGAGCTGCAGTGCAGGGACATAGCATCCTGGGAGCAGCTCAGAGCGTCCCCTGAGGCCGGGCCCCTAAGCCCGTCTCTGTCCCAGGGAGCCAAGAGGACCGAGGAGCCTGCCCAGCCCTTCTGCTGGTGGTCTGGGAACATGCCCCCGAAGTGGGACACAGACGTCCTCAGAGTCCGACAGGCCAGGGCCTTAGAAGGGGTGACCCCAGGGGTGCAGCCGTGCCACGCTCTGCACTCTCCCTGGTTAGCATCAGCCCAGGAGCAGCTGAGAGCCATGAGTTTCACACCTAAAATGCCTGAGCAATCACCAACTCAGCAGAGTTCACCAAGAAGCGATTCATTTAACTTGATCAGCAGAAAGGAGAAAGAAACTAGGCTAGAATTAGGGAAAATAATGAGAGTCACTTTCTTTCATACCCAAGTCTGTCTTCCTGGGAAATTCGCCCCCACCACCAAGGCACTCCCCCCCTCATCTGTGGAGGTCTGCAACCCCCAGAGGGCAGGCGCCTCAAGGGGCGGCTCCCGCAGACCCAAATCCAGAGATCCAGGGATCTCACCAGGGCAACAGGTAAGGAAAAGGAAGTGGGAATGGAAGGTCCTCCTGGGTCCATTTGACTATAATGTATGCCGCTGCTCTGTAGGATCTGCTCAAGGTGCAGTGATTCAGTTTGGAGATGGCAACTGCCATCTAAGAGCATCCTTCTTGGTTCTTGGAAACCAGTGTGTGCCAGACGCCGACGTGAGCCCAGCAAGCTGCCCTCGGGGGCCAGGCCGGGCCAAGGCGTGGCTCAAGTCGGTGACACGTGTCTCCCTGTGGGGACACAGGGTCTGTGGCCACCAGGCCCCATCTCTTCTGAGGGTTCTTCTATGGCAGGGAAAGGGGGTCCCATGTGATGCTGTTTCTGAGCCCCAGGAAGTGGCTGGGACCAGCTCTGGGAGGACGATTAACTTTCTAATTTGGGGCGAAAGTGCTGCAGAGGAACCTTCCAAGGTGGCTAGGGCCCCAGAACAAAAGGCAGAGGAGGCTACTGTTTTCATAATCAACAACAAAAAAGCATCTTTAAAGACCACCCAGTCCCTAAATGTCCAACAGTGTGGCCATAGTTACATGAAACAATATGTTGGTAGAAAAAAATGGTTCTTACACATCTAAAGTGGGGTGCTAGGGTGTGTTATCATTTTGGAAATTATGTTATAACAATATCTTTTTAAATGAGGAGACAAAATTTTTATTTAATAATTTCACCACATTTGTACCTTTAAAATGCATCCAGAAAAAGTGAAGATGTTCATGGTGATTTTTTTTTCCTTTTGGTAGAATTAATGACCATTTTTGCCCTTTCTATTTTTCTGCATTTTCTATTCTCACTTACAACAACTTGTAATGGTCCAATAATCCTAAAAACATATTTATAAAAGAAAAAGAGAGAAAGGAGGGAGGGAGGGATTCATAATGGGTCCTAAATTACTTGAAGGGATGGGAGATTAAAGGAAATCACTGCCCCCCAACAGGGAAGGTTATACTACCAATGAATCTAATGCATCAAGAAACGACTGCAAAACACACATACACACACACACACACACACACACACACATACACACACACACACACACTGGTAGAGAAGCT
Source organism: Choloepus didactylus (assembly GCF_015220235.1). Classification (NCBI taxonomy): domain Eukaryota; kingdom Metazoa; phylum Chordata; class Mammalia; order Pilosa; family Megalonychidae; genus Choloepus; species Choloepus didactylus. Next base: position 89,554,556 of record NC_051321.1, on the reverse strand, counting down.
ACCATTTAAAACCAGGATTTAAGTTCACAGACTAAATAATAAAGAATAGGGAAGGATGGGGACGTTGACCAATGAAAGCCAAAAATTATTACTCTTAGACTTCCAAAAAGGGCAAATAAAGCTTGGTGTGTTTAATCACATTGCCACTTTTAGGTATATTTTAAATGGAGACTGTACTGTTTTAAAATCAAAATCAGGTTGGTTTCTTGCTTAACTTTAGTAGCAAATAGGAGTACAGTTCACCCATTCAAAAACTAACAAATCAGAGGAGGAGGAGTAGAGAGCCAAGCTTGTGTGGCTCACACTCTGCAGGCCTCCCGTGGCCCAGAGGCTCCATCCGTCCCCTGCCTGCCCCCTCAAGCTCTGTGTCTTCCTGGATTTACTCTCAGCTATTTATTGAATCTGCATCCTCCTCTCCGTTGCTCCACTCTGTGTGTGAGCACATTTTTCTGGGTCTGCATGACAGGCTCCTAAACGTTGATTTGTCTAAAATTTACAATTCATTGTGCATCTTAGGTACCCAACAAATACTAAATGTAGGCATTTCCTTCAATCGGTCTCATATTAACAAGGAATAAAACTGTGCAGCCAGCTTTTGCATTCCTGGACCAAAGCCTGCTCAGTCACACTTTCATTTCATTTCCGCATTTCATATTTGGTTTATGTTAAGTTTTTTTCATCTGTATCAGTATAATACTGTATCTCTGCCTGGTTCGGGTTTTGGTATCAGGGTTCCACTAGCTTTGCTGACTGAATTAGGAGGATTTTTATCTGTCTGCATGGGTGGCTGTTTTGAAAGATGTTAATCTGGGATATGAATGATCTGTTCTTCTCTAAAACCATAAAATGGTTGGGTCTATTTGTTCTGTTTCCCAAATCGCGTCCCCTCACCTTACTGTTCTGTGGGCACAGGTGATCAGGTGATAGTGTCAGTGATTCTCCTGGTGGTTTCATTTCACATTCTATGGAATATATTGTATTTTATATTCCATGGAATTTTCTGGGTTAGAGGCCCACCAGCGCTCCTTGTCCAAGCACCACCAGCCGTGTGAGAGCAACGTCCTCCTATTCAGGATTCCACACTCTTTTTTCCTGGAAACTATACAAACTTACAGATTGATACCATCAGTTCCACGTCTTTTTCTTTTTCCACCAGGACCCTAGGATCCCCATTTCAATGCCCCGTCCAATGGAGGCTGGGAAAACCAGAATCCTGTTGATCCCTTCTGACTACCAGCTTTTAAGCCTCAGCTGGTTTGTTCTACGGGGTCTGTTAGTAAAATAAACAGCCTCCTCCTTGCCCAGGGAGAAAAAAGGGAGTGAAAAAGACATTTTTTAAAACTTCTATGCCCTCTGGTGGTCATGGATGAGAACAAAGACACCAAAAGATTTATAGAATTTCCCAAAAGCATTTGCATTACAGTTGATAATATTTACTTACAGTTTTTTGAATATATATATATATATATATATATATATATATATATATATATATATCTTGACCATATCCTTTCTTATTACAATATGGTTCATACCTATTTATTTTTTTTCTTGATTGGATTTTTCAGTTGTCTTTTGTGAGGTTTATAATTTTCAGTTTTTGTATTTCCCAATTTATTTCTCCTTTTATTAATATTATTTTCTTATACTTCCTTGAATCCCCTCTTGCAAGAATTGTAAATTAAATATTTTGTTCTTTTATTCTCTTTTCCTTTATTGATGATAAAAGCACTTTATGTGAATTTTCTCTTGAGCATTGCTTTGGTAAACATGGCATAATTTTCACTTAATAAAGAGCATGTGCTATATTTAATTTCCCATTTTAGTCAATTATTATCTAGGAAAGAATCAAGCAAGTATTAAATGGTATAATTTTGTGATTCTTGAAACATAATTTGTTACTAGTTTTGTGTTATGGTAAAGGCTTATAGACTATAAGATTTTTTTTTATTTTTATGTTTTGTTTTTCTTTATATCCTAATGAAATAAAATATGTGCAATTTCCCCCAGCCATCTGAGTGAGCCCAGCCAAGATCGGCAGAAAATAATAATTACAATGTGCAAAAATTTTAGACACTGGAAAGATTCCAAATCTCAATACCTATCTATGAATTCTATTTTATTGTTTTGTAATATATTTCTATCTTGGGCCAGTTTGATTTCATATAAACTGATAATAGTGAATTAAAGTATCTCAATAGTGTATTTTGTCAAATTTTCCTTCATTCCAAATGCTTTGTCTTTATGCCAAAAAGGTAACACAATTCATAAAGTTTTAGAACATTGTCTTTAATATTGATCATAATTTTTGTTAAATACTGCTTATATGCATTTTGTCAATTTCTATGGGCTAAACAATATTGATATCAGTGCCTCCATTCATATTTGATTGATAAAGCCTTCTGGGTTGTTTCACTGCAGGTGCATTTGTTGAAGTCCAATGTGTGTCTCAGCAAGTCAACCCAGTGAGCTGGAAGGAGCAGGGCTCTTGGAGTCAGAACCAGGCAGAATCCCAGATGGACCACTTATTTGTTGTGGGTCCCCAGACATGCTATAACCTCTTGAAGCTATGGAAAAAAATGGCAATACCAGGTACATGGGGCTTTTGTGAGGGTTAAATTATATACAACATCCTTAAGTGTCTACGTATACACAAGTGTTTCAAAGAGCATAATTGGTCCTTAGTGTATGTTGCCCTATTCACTCCCAGGAGCTTTTGTCAGTATGGTTTAGTATTTGTTGGGTACCTAAGATGCACAGTGAATTGTGTATTTTTTAAAAATCAACATTTAGAAGCCTATTGCAGAGACCCAGAAAAAAAGTTCACACACCCAAGGTTGAATGATGGAGTGGAGGCAGCAGACTCAATAAATAGTTGAGAGTAAAACCAGGAGGACACAGAGCTTGAGGAGGGGTGGGCAGGGGGCGGAGCCTCTTGGCCGTGGGAGGCCTATAGAGTGTGGACGTCCACACAAGCTTGGCTCTCCACTCCTCCTTGTCTGATTTGTTGTTTCTATGTGGGTGATCCATTCACCCTTCTACTAAGGCTAAGCAAAAAAACAGCCTGATTTTGATTCTATGGTTGTTGTCCTAAAACAGTACAGGCCTCATTTAAAATGTACCTTCAAAGGGCAATATGATTAAACATACCAAACTTTATTTGCCTTTTATGGAAGTCTAAGACTTTAATAGTTTTTGGCTTCCATCTGTCAACTTCCCCACTCCTTCTTAATCCTGCTTTAAAATGATATCTTTTCTATCTCTCTCTTTCTCTCTCTCTCTCTCTGTGTGTGTGTGTGTGTGTGTGTGTGTGTGTGTGTGCTGCTACATCCATTTCTCTTGGTCCATGCTTTCCCTCAAGTAGTTTCAGGGTCCACCAAAAGCTTTTTACCTATCAATAAGACTGATGGCTCTAAGTGTTATATACTTCATATGATATATTGGTTAGTGTTTCAGTCAGGGCTCTCCAGAGAAACAGAACAAATAGGTATATGTATAGTTACAGCAAGAGATTTATTTTGAGACCCGGACCACATGATTGTGGGAGCTGGCAAGTCCGAAATCTGTAGGACACATCGACAGACTGAAAATTCAGGGAGAAGTTGATGTGTAGTCTTCAATCCAAAATCCATAGGGGCACCAAACCTTAGTGACACAAACCTACATCCCTGAATGGTCAGGGCAATTAATTGTCCTGCCTAAACTGGGTTGTTGTAGTTTTCTGTTGATCTTATTTACAAGGCATGATAGTTCTATGAAATACTCTAAGGGGTCTCCTGTTTTCCAGACCCACTCTTATCTCCACTGTGCAGTAGCAGTCCAAATCCCCCCTTGGTAATCAGGATCAATCCCCTTAGCTGGCACAATGACTCCCTTCCTTGCCTGTTGATTCAGAGGCATGAGGAGCCCAAAGTGGCCAGGTGGCAGTCCTAACTTCCAGTTCAGTGGAATCATTGTTGTGTCTCCAGGTGGAAGTCCTCCTCCTTTTGGAACTAAGACCTCTAGACCAGCAGAGCTTAGGGTCACAGGGACAGGAAGTAAAAATTTTTCTAGTGGGATAATAGTGAGTGGTGACACTCCCATTTCCACCTCTTGATTCCTGAAACTGAATCCTGGCAGTGGGAGAAACAGCACCATAGAGTAGACATTGATTTACAGCATACACAGCCTCCTGGAAAACATTGTCCCAGCCCTGCAAGGTATAGCCACTTAGTTGGTGCCATAGTTGAGTCTTAAAAAAGCCATTCCACCTCACCTGGTGAATTTCTGGTATTGTCACAAGCATTAAGGACTCCCAACTTAGTAAGTCAAGACCTCAATCTTGGGGCTTCTCTTTATGAAACATTCCTGCAAAGGAGAAACTAAGCCTACTCATAATTATGCTTAAGAGTCACCCCCAGAGAACCTCTCTTGTTGCTCAGATGTGGCCTCTCTATCCCAGCCAACTCTGCAAATAAACTCATTGCCCTCCCCCCTACATATACATGACTCCCAGAGGTATAAGTCTCCCTGGCAACATGTGACATGATTCCCAGGAATAAGCCTGGCCCTGGCATTGTGGGATTATAAATGCCTTCTTGACTAAAAGAGGGAAAAGAAATGTAACAAAATAAAGTTTCAGTGGCTAAGAGAGTCCAGATAGAGTCAAGAGGTCATTCTGGAGCCTATTTTTATGCATTATATGTATATTCCTTTTTCATTTCTAGTATATTAAAATAACTAGAAGGAAATACCTGAAACTTTTGAACTGTAATCCAGTAGATTTGATTCTCAGTGATTATTGTATAACAATATAGCTTGTATCATGTGACTGTGTGACTGTGAAAATCTTGTGACTGACACTCCCTTTATCCAGTACATGGGCAGATGAGTAATAAAATAAAGGCAAAAATAAATAAAATGGGGGGGGGGATATGAGGTATGGGATGTTTGGGGTGTTCTTTTTTATTTTTGTTTTCATTTGTTTGGGAGTAATTAAAATGTTCTAAAATTGATTGGGGTGATGAATGCACAACTATGATGATACTGTAAGTGATTGATTATATACTTTGGATGGATTATATGGTGTGTGAATGTATCTCAGAATTGCATTTTAAAAAAGGCCATTCCACCATTCTATCAATCCAGCTGCTTCAAAATGATCGGGAACATGGCAAAACCAGTGAATTCCATGAGCATGCATCCATTGCCATACTGCATGAGCCGTGAAGTGGGTTCCTTGATAGAAACAATGCCCTGTGGAATAACATAACAGTGGATAAGAATTTCAATAATACTTTGTTTTAGTTAGGGTTCTCTAGGGAAACAGAACCAAGAAGAGATATCTGTAAATATAGGATTTCATAAAAGTGTCTCACGCAACTGTGGGGATGCATGAGTCCAAATTCTGTAGGGCAGGCAGCAAACTGGCAACTCCAATGAAGTTGTTCAATGAACTCCTCAGGAAATGCTTCATTGGTTAGCCAAAGAAGAAGTGACAGTCCTCTCTCTTTCTCACTTAAAAGTCTTCAACTGATTGGATTAAATCCAGTTGATTGAATTCTCTCATTGTAGAAGACACACCCTGATGTAATCAGTCACAGGTGCAGTCAATTGACTGATGATTTAATAAACCAGCCTTCTGGTTTATTAACCAGCCACAAATGTCCTTGCAAAAACAGTTAGGCCAGTGCTTGCTTGATGAGACACCTGGACACCATCACCTGGCCAAGTTGACACATGAACCTAGCCATCACAGATTTACTGAATGTCTTATGGATGATAATTTTGCCAGAAGTATCACATGCAGGTAAGGCACATCAGAGTAAGTGTATATTCCAGTATAAGCAAAACGCTGTCCCTTCCATGATGGAAGTTGTTTCAGTTTGATAAAGCTGCCAGAATGCAATATACCAGAAATGGGTTGGCTTCTACAATAAGGAATTACTAGCTTGCAAATATACAGTTCTAAGGCCATGAAAATGCCCAAATTAAGGTATTAACAGGACAATACCTTCTCAGAAGATGGCTGCAGGCATCTGCGGCTCCTCTGTCACATGGGAAGGCACATGGCCAGTATCTGCTGGTCCTTCTCTCTGGGTTTTGTTGCTTTCAGTTTCTGGCTTCAGTGGTTTCCTCTCTCAGCATCTCTGGGGTCTTTTTCTCTGCATGCTTCTGGGGGTTTTCTGTCTTTTATCCTCTCATAAAAGACTCCAGTAAAAGGTTTAAGACCCACCTTGAATGGGGTTAATCACATCTCAACTGAAATAACCCAACCAAAAGGTCCTACCCACAACAGATCTACACCCATAGGAATGGATTAAAAGAACATGACCTTTTCCAGGGTACATAACAGCTTCAAACCACCACAGAAGTGGTCCAATATAATCTGCCACCAGGTAGCAGGTTGATCTCCTTCAGAAATGGTGCCATATTGGGGACTGAGTGTCGGTCTTTGCTGCTGGTAGATTGGGCACTCAGCAGTGACTATAGCCATGTCAGCCTCGGTAAATGGAAGTCCATGTTGCTGAGCCCATGCATAACTTCCATCCATACCACCAGGGCATTTTACTCATGAGCCTACTAGGCAATGACAGGAGTGGCTGGGGGAAAATGCCAACTGGTATCACAGAATGGGTCACCCTATCCACTTGATTATTAAAATCCTCCTCTGAAGAGGTCACCCTCTGATGACCAAGCATTCACTTGGGACACAAATATCTACACAGTTTTTGCCCATTCAGAAAGGTCTATCCTCATGCCTCTTCCCTAGATCTTCTTGTCACCAATTTTCCAATTATGTTCCTTCCAAATCCCTGACAGTCAAGCCAAACCATTGGCCATAGCCCATGAATTGCTATACAATAGGATCTCCTCGTGGGTCACATGTTCTACCTAACCTTTAGGGACCTGCTGGGACTTGGGTCTAATTATAGGTCCAGAATCTAAGAAAAGTGGGCTGAAGGGCAGGAGTTGAATAAGCAATCTTGAAAGGCAGCTACCCCAGGAGAGGCCACTACAGCTTCTTCAGGCAAAGAAGGGTTAACCCCCCTCCTCACACAGGGTGGAAGGACTGCTTCTTTTGGCAAAGAGGACTCAGCAGAATTTAGGGGTTCCATGTCCCCAGCCTCATCAGGATCTGCACATTCCAATCTTCAGGATCACATTCCTTCCCAACAATGCCCTCACCTTAACAGCAGACACCCTGCAGGGCTGGGAATTCAATTTGCATCGTTATTCAGCCCCTAAAGGATGAGACTCTGGGTTCATTTGTTCAGAAATGTCAGCTCTGTAGCTGTAGGAGATAAGGGTTTCTTTCAAGGCAGACATAGAAACTTCAGGTCATTTGTACAACACCTGAGCTGGGAATTTGAAGCTCTAAGCTCATCCTTTTCTTCCTCCATGTTCTCCAGTACAATTAGGAGCAACCAGACAATCTCATTATACTCAATAGTTTGACAAAATTGGTTTAAGGTATCAAACATATGGTCATCCAGAACTTTGACTCTTATACGTATTTGATTAGAAGTTTCCAGTGGTGATATTTTGCAAATCTCTATTGCCACCTCATATCATGGACTATCTTTACCACTAGAGTGTCTTTAAATCTTAGTGTCTTTAAATCTAATCAGATTAGAGAACAAATTCCAGAAACCCCAGAATCCTTAAGATTCTGTTCCTCTAGAACCAATCTTGGTGCCAAAATCTGTATCAGTCAGGGTTCTCCAGAGAAACAGAACCAATATTATATATATATATATATATATATATATATATATATATATATCATATGATATACCGATAGATTTATTTTAAGGAATTGGCTCATACCAATTCAGGATTGTGGGGCTTGACAAGTCCAAAATCTGTAAGGCAGCCTGACAGGCTGGAAACTCAGACAAGAGTTGGTATTGTAGTCTTGAGACAGAATTTCTTCTTCTCTGGGAAATTTCAGTTTTTTTGCTCTTAAGCTTTTTAATGGGATTGGATGAGGACCATCAGCATTATCAAAGATAATCTCCTTTACTAAAAGTTAATTGATCGTAGATGCTTATCACATCTACAAAGTCACTTCACAGCAACATCTAGACTAGTGTTTGACCAAACAGCTGGATGCTATAGCCTAGCCAAATTGACACATAAAATTAACCATCACAGAAACAACCCAAATTTCTTTCAACAGATGAGTGGATAAATAAAATGTGGTATATACACATGATGGAATACTACGCGGCAGTAAGAAGGAACGATCTCGTGAAACATATGACAACATGGATGAACCTTGAAGACATAATGCTGAGTGAAATAAGCCAGGAACAAAAAGACAAATATTATATGCTACTACTAATGTGAACTTTGAAAAATGTAAAACAAATGGTTTATAATGTAGAATGTAGGGGAACTAGCAATAGAGAGCAAATAAGGAAGGGGGAATGATAATCCAATAAGAACAGATAAGCTATCATGGGTAAATTTAATGTTCTGGGGATGCCCAGGAATGACTATGGTCTGTTAATTTCTGATGGGTATAGTAGGACCAAGTTCACAGAAATGTTGCTATATTAGGTTACTTTCTTGGGGTAGAGTAGGAACATGTTGGAAGTAGAGTAGTTATCTTAGGTTAGTTGTCTTTTTCTTACTCCCTTGCTATGGTCTCTTTGAAATGTTCTTTCATTGTAGTTTTTTTTTATTTTTTTATTTTTTTATTTTTTATACAGTTGATTTAAAAAAAAAGTTAAAAAAAAAAAACAACAAGGAAAAAAATATGCAGAGTCCCCTTGAGGAGCTGGTGGAGAATGCAAGGGTAGTGGCCTGCCCCACCTCGATGATTGCTAATGTGCTCACAGACATAGGAGACTGGAGGTTTGATGGGTTGAGCCCTCTACCATAGGATTTACCCTTGGGAAGATGGTTTCTGCAAAGGAGAGGCTAGGCCTCCCTATAATTGTGCCTAAGAGCCTCCTCCCGAATGCCTCTTTGTTGCTCAGATGTGGCCCTGTCTCTCTAGCTAAGCCAACTTGAAAGGTGAAATCACTGCCCTCCCCCCTACATGGGATCAGACACCCAGGGGAGTGAATCTCCCTGGCAACGTGGAATATGACTCCCGGGGAGGAATGTAGACCTGGCATCGTGGGACGGAGAACATCTTCTTGACCAAAATGGGGATGTGAAAGGAAATGAAATAAGCTTCAGTGGCAGAGAGATTCCAAAAGGAGCCGAGAGGTCACTCTGGTGGGCACTCTTACGCACACTTTAGACAACCCTTTTTAGGTTCTAAAGAATTGGGGTAGCTGGTGGTGGATACCTGAAACTATCAAACTACAACCCAGAACCCGTGAATCTCGAAGACAATTGTATAAAAATGTAGCTTATGAGGGGTAACAGTGGGATTGGGAAAGCCATAAGGACCACACTCCACTTTGTCTAGTTTATGGATGGATGAGTAGAAAAATAGGGGAAGGAAACAAACAAAGAAACAGACAAAGGCACCCAGTGTTCTTTTTTACTTCAATTGCTCTTTTTCACTTTAATTATTATTCTTATTTTTGTGCTTGTGCTAATGAAGGTGTCAGGGATTGATTTAGGTGATGAATGTACAACTATGTAATGGTACTGTGAACAACCAAGTGTACGATTTGTTTTGTATGACTGCATGGTATGTGAATATGTCTTAATAAAATGAATATTAAAAAAAAAAAAAAAAGAATATGGCCTCTTACGGAGTACATAAGAGATCTAAACCAGCACATGCCCCTAACTGCAGCAATTCCGTCAGGGCTGGAGGACATGTACATAGAGACAATGTATCTGTATCAATAATACATTCAGTGATGGGCCCATACAATGGAAGCTGTAGGGCCCTAAAGGGACACACTCAAAGTCAGTTTGTACAATGGTCTTGGTGGTAATGTCAGGTCCAAACCTGACATCATTATTTGTTCTCCCTCTGTCTTGGTGCTAGGGGCCACAGGAATCACAGTCACCTGTGCACCAGTAGCTAAAAGGCTCCAAAACTGCAACACTCTCCCACATTCCCACCTAACTCCAGCCTAAGCGTAGGACGTCCAAAAAAGAAAAAAAATTAACCATCACAGTTGGATTCCCCAGAAAGCAGAAAGCAGGCCCTGAGGCAAAGATTTGGGTGCAAGTAGTTTGGGAAGCAGAGGCAGTGGGAAAAAGAGCCACGGAAAGATGGAAAGTCAATCAAGGAGAAGTCAAAGAGTGCCCACTGGGTCCCTCTGAGAGAATGTAAAACACACTTCAGAATTACCCTCTGAGAAGGGAGCAAACTTGGATATTTATCCACTAACTCCTATTTCTTCAGTTGAAGGTGGTTCCTGGAGGCACTCAGAGGGCCAAACAAACTCCTAGGGTCAAAGACCTCAGGCAAAGTTAAGGATTATGTTGAGGGTTAAGAAACCCTCAACATATTGGGATACTGTCCATGGGAGCTTAAGGTCAGCTCAGGGGCTGGTCAGCGGTCTACAAGAGGGGCACCAAGAGCATCTGCTGTACGTATTTTATAAAGTTCCATGAGGAGAACCACGGGCTCTGCCAGCTGAATGCATCTGAGATGGCCGCATCACAGTGCTACTTCATAGCCATCTTTGGCACATGTGCCATGAGAACACCTTCTCATGAAGCTCTCCAGGCATTTGAACAAGTGTAGGGTCCCCAGACTGGCATATCAACAGGTCCTTCAGAGCAAATGATTATCAAAAGATTACAGGAAAAAAATACTGCCTCTGATTTTATTAATTAACATTTTAATGGAAAATATTTTCAAAGTAAACATTTTAAAGTTTTATCACTGTAGGCATTTCTGAAAATTTTATTCAGAAAAAGGTAGGGAAATCCTTTCAATCAGCTTGTTTTAAGAGTCAAAAGCAGCTTGTTTCAACTCCTAGTGCAAAAAATAAATGTTATTTTAAAGGCAATCCAATTACTGTGGAGAGAAATACCTGTTCATTTTTGGTAGAGAGGTAGAATGGTGCAGCCCCTCTGGAGGGCAGAGTGGTGGTTCCACAGGCGGCTACATATGGGGTTGCCTGCAACCCTGTTACTGGGTAGACACTTGGAAGAACCGAAAGCAGGGACACAAATAGGCATTTGCACACTGGTGTTTACGACAGCAGTATTCACAACTTGCAATGGATGGAGGGGCCTAAGGGTACATTGATGAGTGAATGGAAGGGTGGACTCTGGTGTATACATACAACAGAATATTGAGCGGCTGCAAGAAGAAATGAAGTTGTGAGGCATGCAACTAGGTGAATGAAATTTGAGGACACTATGTTGAGTGAAATAAGCCAGAAACAAAAGGACAAATATTGTAAGTCCTCACTAATATAAACTAACTATAATGAGCAAATGCTGAGAATTGAATTCAAGAGCATAAGTTATGAGTGGACAGAGATTGGGCAATCGACGATGCAGGAGTAAAGAATGTTCAATAAGGCTTATTGTTAAGTTTCCTTGATTGTAAGCTCTAATAGCAGTGACATCTATTCCTGAGTTTTAACTGTTATTTAAGAGATGTTTACTTGGTGCAAAATTTATATTCTCTGTAGCACCCCATCTAAATTAACCTGTATGTTCAGTTTATTTGAACAACATAATTACATGGAACTTAGAATAGGGAATGAGAACTTCTTACTTTGTACAGGTTAATGTAATACCCCGATACATCCCAGAGTACTTGGGGCAGAAAATTAAAAAGTATTTGCAAAGTCCCCTTCAGGGACTGGGGAAAAAAATAGAAATATTATATTTCACCACTTGGGGAATTCTTGATATTCTCACAAGCATTAGAGACTCCCAATTTAATAAGTCAAGCCCTCGATCTTGGGCTGCCCTTATGAAACTTATTCCTGCAAAGGAGAGGCTAAGCCTACTTATAATGGTGCGTAAGAATCACCCCCAGAGAGCCTCTTCTGTTGCTCAGATGTGGCCTCTCTCTCTAAGCCCACACTGCAGGTAAACTCACTGCCCTCCCCGCTACGTGGGACATGACTCCCAGGGATGAGCCTGGCCCTGGTATCATGGGGTTAAGAATTCCTTCTTTATTTTGAAACAAAATTAAGTTTCAGTGGATAGAGATTTCAGATGGAGTCGAGAGGTTATTCTGGAGGCTATTCTTATGCATTCTATAGATATTCCTTTTTCATTTCTATTGTATAAGAATAGCTAGAAGGAAATATCTGAAACAGTTGAACTATAATCCAGTAGCCTTGATTCTTGATGATGATTGTGTAACCATATAGCTTTTATCATGTGTCTGTATGATTGTGAAAACCTTGCGACTGACACTCCCTTTAACCAGTTCAGATGAGTAAAAAATAAAGACATAAAAATACATAAAGAATAGGGGGGATAACAGGTATGGGATGTTTGGGTTTTCTTTTTTATTTTATATTTATTTTTTCTTTATTTTAGAGTAATGAAAATGTTCTAAAATTGATTGTTGGGGATGAATGCACAACTATATGATGATACTGTGAGTCACTGATTGTATTCTTTGTAGGGATTATGTGGTGGGTGAATATATCTCAATAAAATTGCATTTTGAAAAAAAGAATCTAGATTCTAAACTGATAAGCTCAGTATCAAATACTGGAATAGCTGTAAACAATACTTTACTGACATTTGGAATACTAACAGACCACAATCCTTCTAAATAGTTGGAACTTTTAAGTAGTTGGAAAAATATCAGAAATATAAAGGGTAAACACATGGAAAGTGATGTGTTCACATGTGTACAGTGACATATTTGCCATACATTTAAACTTTTAAAATGAAACCATGGATGCACAGCTGTATGACGGTGCCATGGGCAACTGATTGCGCACCTTGGATCTTTGGATGATTGTGTGGTATGTAAACATCTCAATAAAATTAAATTTTTAAGAAATGAAACCATATTTTCCAAAATGTCGTGGCATAAACCATTTTCACAGTTAAATCCACTTTCATATAGCCCTGTGAACAGTCATCTTTGATAACGTAAAGCATGAATTTAGCATTCACTGTACAATTTATCTTTTCTCTTTTTAAGTAAACATCAGAACTTCTGTTTTCAGGCACTTAACAACCATCCAGGCAGGTTCAAATGCCTGAAAAGTACTCTGCCTTTGGCGGTGCCTGGTTCCCATAATGAAAAAGACATGCTCAAGGTCACCACAGTCTTACCAGATTTGAACATTTGGAAAGATATGCCCATTGCCAAACTATGCAGCCTCCCCCCAACCTGCCCACCCAAATAATATAAATGATATAAATGAGGTTAGCACTAAAATGGAAGTTTCTAAAAGAAAGAAAGTCTATAAAGCTGTCTGTTGGTCTTGAAGAACTTAGATTTTGGTAAAACATTCACAACATTCTAAAAGCTCTGGACTCTAGGCAGATATGTGTGACCCACCAATATACGGTTTCAAAAGTCATGATGAGGGCCCTTGAAAACAGTGGTACTACATTGGGTTTAATCGCCAATGTCATTAGAAGAACTCTGTCACATGTTATAAACCCTCAATTCGAGTGAGGTAACTTCAGGTCTGAAACTGAACAGTCGTGTTTTTGTGTTCTTTTAAATAAAACAGGTTGGAACATAAAGGGGGAGACTTTAGTTGAAATGCATTTGCTCAATATAAAATGACACTTAACTAGTAACAATCTCTTACTTGTCTTGGGAGTAGAATGATTTTTATCTTCAAGTGCAAAGGCTCGTGGGTTTCAGGTTCAACTTTTAAAGTTCTGCAGTCAATTGTATGCCTAAAACAAGTGTTTGACAGTTCTGAAATATGGTTGAGGCCTTTAAAACCTTTAAAACTCAGCAATGGAAGATGGCGGCTAGGTGAGACAGGACAAAAAAACACCTCCGTGAAAAATACTAGATAAGAACCAGAAAGTGACCCAGAACACCACTTCCAGAGTAGAACCAGCCAGACAAGGTCTGCTAAACCTACAGGGACCGTGCATTTGGTGAAACCAGGAGTCTGCATTCTGAAACAAGTGAGTGTGTTGGCTGAAATTCCCTAGGCCATGCTGCAGTGTGGGGAAACAGTGGGCTGGCATTTGGAGATGGACTAGTTCTTTAAAAAAAAAAAAAAAAAAAGCCCAGGAGCAGCTGCAGATATGACAGGAGCGGGCTGGGCTAACGCCTTGGTGTCTGGCATGGAGGATACCCCTTCCCACACCCACTGCTGATTGCCTCAGGCCCAGGGGAGCAAAGGGGAGCAAAAGGAGAAAAAAACGCACAACTTGCAGCCATCTCCTCAGCAGGTGGGGGCACTCCTGCCTGGGGCCAAACTCACAGCCCAGAGCTGTGCCAAGAAACCCAGTGTGACAGGGAGTCTTTCCTGCAGCACTGTGCACATGCCATGGTGTCCGCCGTGGACAGTGGCCTTTAGTGCACCCACAGCTGATTGTCCTGGAGCTGGGAGGGCAGAGCTGTGTGGAGGGGGGGAAGTTAACACGTCCCATTCAACCATCTTTGAGGCATGCTGGGAGAGCCCCTGCATGGCCCGGCATCCCAGGGCTTCCTTGGAGGCCAGCGCACACTTGTGACGTGGCAAGACCCTCCCTCCCTCAGCAGAGGTCCTGGAAGAGTACAGCAGGGAAGGGGGAACAACTCGGAAATCCCAGGGAATCTACACCAATACCAAGGAGATTTGGGTCAGCAGCAGAGAGCAGCCTTAAATTTCTGGGAACACTTGGGAGGTTTGATTATTAAAGCTGCCCTTCCTCTCTAACCGCTCAGACACACAACCCTCATTCAGGGTGGACAGTACCGACAACACACCCAAATTAAGTGCACCAATTGGCCCCCACAAGAATCAGATCCCCACACACCACAAAGACAAAGTTGGGGAGAACTGACTTGAGGGGAATAGGTGACTCACGGACACCATGTGCTGGTTAGTTAGAGAAAGTGTATGCCACCGAGCTGCAATTCTGACAAATTAAAGATCAAGTAAAGCAAATGCCAAGAGGCCAAAAACAACAGAAAATCTTAAAGCATATGACAAAACCAGATGATATGGAGAACCCAAACCCAAACACCCAAATCAAAAGATCAGAAGAGACACAGTACTTGGTGCAATTAATCAAAGAACTACAGACAGGCAACAAGAGCATGGCACAGGATATAAAGGACATGAAGAAGAGCATGGCACAGGATACAAAAGACATAAAGAAGAACTTAGAAGAGCATAAAGAAGATATTGCAAGAGTAAATTTAAAAATAGAAGATCCTATGGAAATTAAATGGAAATTAGGCCAAATTAAAAAGATTCTGGATACTCATAATACAAGATTAGAGGAAGATGAACAACAACTCAGCCTCCTTGAGGACCACAGAACAGAAAATGAAAGAACAAAAGAAAGAATGGGGAAAAAAATTGAAAAAATCAAAATGGATCTCAGGGATATGACAGATAAAATAAACATCCAAATTTAAGACTCATTGGTGTCCCAGAAGGGGAAGAGAAGGGTAAAGGTCTAGGAAGAGTATTCAAAGAAATTGTTGAGGAAAACTTCCCAAACCTTCTACACAATATAAATACACAAAGCATAAATGCCCAGTGAACTCCAAATAGAATAAATCCAAATAAACCCACCCCAAGACATATTCTGATCAGACTGTCAAATACTGAAGAGAAGGAGCAAGTTCTGAAAGCAGCAAGAGAAAAGCAATTCACCACATACAAAGGAAACAACATAAAACTAAGTAGTAACTACTCAGTGGCCACCATGGAGGCGAGAACAGTGGCATGACATATTTAAAATTCTGAGAGAGAAAAATTTCCAACCAAGAATACTTTATCCAGCAAAACTCTCCTTCAAATTTGAGGGAGAGCTTAAATTTTTCACAGACAAACAAACGCTGAGAGATTTTGCTAATAAAAGACCTGCCCTACTTCAGATTCTAAAGGGAACCCTACAGACAGAGGAACAAAGAAAGGAGAGAGATATATAGAGAATTTTAACAGACATACACAGAACATTACATCCCAGGTCACTGGGACACACATTCTTCTCTAGTCATTACAGATCTTTCTCCAGAATGGACCATATGCTGGGACATAAAAACAAGCCTCAATAAATTAAAAAAAAAAAAGAATTTGTTCAAAGAACATTCTCTGACCACAATGGAATACAAATAGAATTCAATAACCATCAGAGACTTGGAGAATTCACAAACACCTGGAGATTAAAAATGAGGGGGAGATGAAAACAATCATGGATAATCAAAAGCTAAGGGACTTCATCACTAGTAATCAGTCCTATAAGAAATGCTAAAGGGAGTTGAGCAGGCTGAAAGGAAGGGACACTAAACAATTGACTGAAACTACATGAAGAAATAAAGATTTCCAGTAAAGATCACATGGTAAATATAAATACCAATACTACTGTATTTTTTACGTATAACTCCACTATTTACTTCCTACAGGATCTAAAATACATAAACTGTAATGATAAATCAGTAGTTTTGGACTCAATATAAAATATGTAATTTTTGACAAGAACTACATAAAGGTGGGGGAATGATGGAGTATAGGAACATAGTTTATGTGTCATATTGAAGTTAAGTTGGTATCAAAGAAAAACAAGATTGTTATAGTTTTAAGATGTTAAACTTAAGCCACATGGTAAACACACAGAAAGTATCAGAGAATATGACCATAGAGATGAAAAGTAGGGTAGGGGTTCCGAGAAGTGGGGGAAGGGGCAATGGGGAGTTAAGAAATGAGAGTACGGTTTCTGTTTGGGGTGAAGGGAAACTTCTAGAAATGGATGGTGGGAAGGTGATAGCATTGCAACATTCTAAATGTGATTAATCCCACTAATGGAATGCTAGGGAGGGGGTGGAACAGGAAGATTTAGGCTATATATATGTTTCCACAATTGAAAATAAAAAAAGACAGTCTAAATAGATGTCAATTAAATGCCAAGGATGATCCTGGATGGGATCTGAGGATGGAGGAGGAGGCTCAAAGAGACACAGATGGGACACAAGAAAAAAAAAAAAAGGAAATATAGAATGTAAGCTTTATATCAATGTTGAATTTCTTGAACTTCTTAGCTGCACTTAATGAGATTGCATAAAAGAATATTCTTGTCCATGGGAAAGGTATATGTGAATCATATTGTTTGTTCAGGATGTGTGCAGCTTGCTCTCATATGTTCAGAGGACAGAGCAATAGATGATGGATGATAGAGAGGGAGGGAGGGAGGGAAAGAAAGAAATGGTGGTGTGACAGGATGTTAAAGGTGGTGGATTGGGTTATCGGGGGAGGGGGGTCAGGGTATGATGGAGTTCTATGTATGGGGTTTGTACTGTTTTTGCAACTGTTCCTGTAAGACTGAATTTATACCAAAATAAAATTTATTAAATAAAAAATGAAAAAATAAAATAAAATAAAACTCAGCAATGACATTTTTTGTTTATTTAAAAATAGAAATCACTCCTTGTTTTTTATTCAATATAGCAAAGAAATATAAAGCTAATGTTAAGTTTTGCTTGAGAAAGAAAATGAATAGGAAGGAACAAAGAAGGGAGTATGGTAGACCATTTGGATAACCCTACATTTATCTTGCATTTTAACACTATCATTACCCAACAGATTTTATTTTTCTCTTCAAAATGGTCTTTCTCATGAAGAAATGTCACTGATGGAGGAGATAAAGGAGACATAACAACTCTATGCAATGTGGGATCCTGAGTTGGATCCCCAAATAGGAAACGGATATTGGGAGTAAACTGGTGAAATTGAAATAAGGTCAGTTGACTATTATATATCAAACCAGTGTTAACTACCTGGTTTTGATTATCATAATATAGCTCTGTGAGTTGCTAACATCAAGAGAAGCTGGGTGAGGGATACCACGTGAACTCTGTGTTGTTTTTGCAACTTTTCTGTAAGTCTAAGACTATTTCAAAGTAAAAAATTAAAAGGAAAAAGTTTTAAATGATCTTTCTCTCTGCACATCCAAGGATTCCCCAAGACAACTGTTTTCATCTTTTTGGAGGTCAAACCAACTCTTGGATGAAAATTGTGTTCTCTCTGCCCTAAAGTTCCTCCCAGTCTACATTTGCTAATTCCTGAGGTCACAGACCCACTGGGAGCCCACCTGTGGATCCTAGCGCAAGAACTCGGGACCAAGGGCTGCAGCTCAGGATGCAGGTGTGGGAGGAAGTGACATCGGACTCACGATCTGAGCATGAACAACTCCTACCTCCCACCCTCAGCCCTTCATGTCTGTGCCCTTCCGGCTGGGCAGGAGGCCCTCCTACACAATGGACTGACATGAACATGGATTTTATGCCTCCCCTTGCCATTTCCCCAAAAAGTTCATTGGGCAAGGACAACATTCACCCCTACTACATAGGCAGCTCCTCTTTCTGGGCCAAGCAGCACTACAGACACATCCCAAAGGATCCTAAAGGCAGCCCCACTAAGTGACTCCATACAGGGTTGTCAGCTTCAGGCACAAGAGCCTGAGCAGGAAATAGAGGCCAGACCCAGAAAGTGGGAAAAAATACAAAGAGCTACCAAGCATGGGTCATCAGTCCCCACCCATATACTTAGCCTCCCACCATATGGGATATAAGTGCTCTGGTTTGCTAATGCTGCCGTTATGCAAAATACCAGAAATGGACTGGCTTTTATAAAAGGGATTTATTTGGTTACACAGTTATAGTCTTAAGGCCATAAAGTGTCCAAGGTAACACATCAGCAATCAGGTACCTTCACTGAAGGATGGCCAATGGTGTCCGGAAAACCTCTGTTAGCTGGGAAGGCATGTGGCTAGTGTCTGCTCCAAAGTTCTGGTTTCAAAATGGCTTTCTCCCAGGACGTTCCTCTCTAGGCTGCAGTTCCTCAAAAATGTCACTTTTAGTTGCACTTGGGATATCTGTCCTCTCTCAGCTTCTCCAGAGTAAGAGTCTGCTTTCAACAGCTGTCTTCAAACTGTCTCTCATCTGCAGCTCCTGTGCTTTCTTCAAAGTGTCCCTCTTGGCTGTAGCTCCTCTTCAAAATGTCACTCACAAAATGTCACTCACAGCTGCCCATCAGCTCATTTATATGGCTCCACTGATCAAGACCCACCCTGAATGGGTGGGGATATGCCTCCATGGAAATATCACATCAGAGTTATCACCTACAGTTGGGTGGGGTACATTTCCATGCAAATCTGATCAGCACCAAAACATCTGCCCCACAAGACTGCATCAAAGAATATGGCTTTTGCTGGGGGACATAATACATTCAAACCAGCACAGTTACAAATCTACAGTCTGAAGCCATGAAAATGTTCAAATTAGGGCATCAATACGAGTATACCTTCACTGAAGGAAGGTCAATGGCATCTGGAAAACCTCTGTTAGCTGGGAAGGCATGTGGCTGGTGTCTGCTGATCCCGAGTTGTGTTCCAGCTCCTCTCTCAGCTCCTGTGCATTCTTCAAAATGTTGCTTTTTGGGTGTTTTGTCCTCTCTTAGCTTCTCTGGAGCAAACTCTGGGCTAGCATCAGCAAAAGTCTGCTTCCAATGGCCATCTAGAAAATGTGTCTCTCAGCTGCTCTCCAAAATGTCACTCTCAGCTGCTCTGAGGTCCTTCTGTTTGTGAGCTCTTTTATAGGTGATTAAATCAGGACCCACCCTGAATCGGTGGGGTCCATATCTCCATGGAAATAATTTACTCAAATGTTTCACCCACAGTGGATTGAGTCACATCTCCATGGAAACAATCCAATCCACAGATTCCAACCTAATCAACACTAATACATCTGCCCCCACAAGACTGCATCAAAGAACATGGTGTTTGGAGGGACATAATACATACAAACCAGCACAATCAGCAACTCCATCAAGAGGTTGAAGAAGGACACAGCTAGTTAAATGGCAGAAATAAATGGCAACAATAAATATGTCTGAAGCCTGCACAAATAACTTGCCTAAGGATGAATGATTTCCATTTGAATAGTTGAGGGAGTTATGTGGAGACAAATGCAAGAAACATTTGTTCAAAGAAAGGGACAGAGGAATCTACAGAGAACAAGAATGGCTTGTCCAAGGAGAAGCCAAGATGACTTCCAATCCTGAGAAAGTCAACAGACATGTAGGTGATTCTAGCTCTGGGTTCAGCAACATTTTCAGAGAACTGCACTGAAACACGGCTCCCTTTCTTTCTGGTGGGGCCAGCTACTCAAGTCTGGCCATTGAGCATGGAGAGGCCAATTTCAACTTCTTCCCAAGCATTGGTCTCCATAGTAGACACAGTGGGATGGTTTGGGAGGGATGGGAAGACTGGTTAGCTCAGGGAATGTGCAGAGTAGTATTTGGTAGAGGTGGGGTGGAGTGAACACAGTTGGTAATGGACAACTAAAGAGGCTTGAATTTCTGGCAGGGACTAGAGTAAACAAAGAACCAAGGCATGATGGAAATTTCTCTGATAGACTCTAATAGGTGGGTAGACCCACATTCTACCACTCTAGACCCAAAAGCTTTGTTCTGTCCTACGACAGCAAGTAAAGGACTTGAAGTTTGGAAGTTTCTAGAGCAGTGACTCCCTGAAAAAGTTTCTAGGGCAGTGGCAGTGTTTTCTAAGTCAATAAATTCACTTCAGAAACCTGTTTGCTACTTTCATTTCCCATTTGAGATATAATTATCTGATATTTTTTCCTGAGGAAAAAATTATAGAATATATATACTTTAGGACTTTTGAAACATAGTGCAAACATTTAACCAGGACATCGTTTCCAATTTACACATGAATGAAAATGCCCATTTTCCTAGTCTCCTTTGCAATCTTTGCCATTTAGAAAAATTTTTCTTTGTCTCAACTGGCTTTTTTTTTTAATTTATGGTGAAATATAAGCATTTTTCTTATTTTTAATTCTATTTTTCCTTCTGTGTGTTGCTTATCTTTTGCCAAATTTCTGTTGAAATGTTCTTTTTTATTGATTTCCATGATATCCTTAAATGTGAAGGCTATTAATACTTTTTCAGCTTGTCATCTGTTAACTTCATTTAGTGGTGTTTTGCCATACAAAATTGTTGGGTTTTAATGCAGTCAAATCTATCAATCTTTTTCTTATTGTTTCTGCCTTTGTTACCATGGTTAGGAAAACCTTTCCAATGCCAAGATTATAAAAATATTAGTCCATATTTCTTCTAGGACTTTTTTGGATCTGTATTTTACATTTTTCACTTACTACATCTGGAAGTCATCCTGGCAGATTTAAGTAAACATCTAACTTTCTTTTTTTCCCAACAATTAGCCTTTTGTCATAACACCATTTTTGAATTATCTGTCTTTCCCCTAATATGCTTTGAAATGTGTGCAGAAGGAAGAATTTTTCTGGCAACTTTTCAAATCTACATTACTGACGAGAACTTCCTTTCCCCTCACCCTGCTCCCCTCCCTCCTGCAGAGTATTTGCCTAAAGATGTGGGTGGTGGTTGAGGACAGGACCCCATTTAAGATCCTGGTGTTTGGGTTTGCTAAAGCTGCTGAAATGCAATATACCAGAAATGGACTGGCTTTTAACAACAGGGATTTATTAACTTATAAAATTAAGGCATCAACTGGATACCTTCTCTGAAGACAGACTGCCAGCAGCTGTTACCTCTGTCATGTGGGTAGGCACATGGCCAGCGTCTGCTGGTCCTTTGCTCCCAGATTTCGTTGCTTTCAGCTTCTGGTTCCAATGACTTCCCTTCTGAGCTCTCTGTGGGTCCTCTCTTAGCTTTTCCAGGGGCTTTTTTTCTCTCTAAGCTCTCAGCTTTTTCTGTCTTTTCTCCTCTCAAAAAGGACTCCAGTAAAAGGATTAAGACCAACCTTGACTGAGCTGGGTCACATCTCAATTGAAATAACCTAATCAAAAGGTCCCAACCACAATAGGTCTACACCCACAGGAATGGATTAAAAGAACATGGCCTTTTCTGGGGTGCATCACATCAAACCAGCACACCTGGCAGAGATGGTAGTATCTCTCCAGGGTGAGTTGTCTCTTAGATATTCAGCCCAATCCCAGCTGCTTTCTACCCCACTTTCCTTTCAATGTCTCCATTTTCCTGCCACTTCTTAAGTGAATTCATGCAGATTTGGGTGAGGAAAGTAACTACCAACCCACTTCATAGCCACTTATTCCCAATGAGGCTCTGTCAGCTACTTCCACTGTGGGACCCGAGATGTGTCTTCCCTTCCATGGCTGGGAGTGATCTCAACAGAACCCACGTCCCCCCAAGCAGCACATGGTGCTGCTTCTCAGCACCGGAAATGATTCCAGACCCCACCCCTGCACACAGCCTTGGGAGAGAATGGGAGGGAGACACTGGTAGAGCAGCATATCAATTAGACATGAGGACTGGGCCTTTGCTGGGTTGCCTGGCCTTTAAAAAAAAAAGTATCTGTGGATGCTTTACCAAGAAATAAAGAGAAAGGAGATGGTGTTCATCTCCTGCGTCTCACCCCTTTCTCTCTCTGACTCCGGGTCTCATGACAGGGTACAGCCACTATACAAGTCTCTGCCATTTGGCTACACTCGCCTCTCAGGAGTGGGAGCTCCAGGGCAGGGCCCACCACACACTTTGGGGACTTCTCTGTGCAATCGCAGCTGGCTGGGTTTTGAGGAAGGTGCTGTCTGTATTCTCCACTAGACTGCCAGCAACGTGGGGGCAGGAATCACATATTGTTCAGATTTGTGTTCCCAACACCCAACACAGTACCTGACCCTTAAAAACAACTCAACACATATTTGTTGAATGAAATCCAGTAATTATATATTAGTATTAATAATAATAACTAATATTTAGGAATCAACTTATTACTTTTAGGACACTTTTGCATACTGTGTAAAATTAAAATTTTTTGTTTTGCTTTGTGTGCCAGTTTGAACAGTATTATGTCCCCCCAAAATGCCATTATCTTTGATGCAATGTTGTGTCGGCAGAAGTATTAGTGTTGATTAGATTGTAATTCTTTGATTGAGTGTTTCCATGGAGATGCAACCCAGCCAACTGGAGGTGATAACTCTGATTTGATAATTTCCATGGAGTTTTGGCCCTGCCCATTCAGCATGGGCCTTGATTAGTTTACTCCAGCACTACATAAGCTCAGACTGAAGGAGCAAGCTTCCTACAGCCAAGAGGGACACTTTGAAGAATGCACATTCACTGAGAGAGGAGCTGCAGCTTACAGAGACATTTTGGTGATGGCCTTTGAAAGCAGACACCAGCCACATTCCTTCCCAGCTAACAGAGGTTTTCCGGATGCCATTGGCCATCCTCCAGTGGAGGTACCCAATCGTTGATGTGTTACCTTGGACACTTTATGGCCTTAAGAACGTGACTGTGTAACCAAATAAACCCCCTTTTATAAAAGCCAATCTATTTCTGGTGTTTTGCATTCAGGCAGCATTAGCGAACCAGAACACTTTGTTTAACAGATGGGTGGCTTTTACACAGAGGACAAGGGAGTAGCAAGAGGAAACATTCCTTAGGAAGGCCTTCTTTCAATAAGACAGGCGAGTCTACCGAGCGGAAGCTCTAGAAACGGCTCCTGAGAGAGGTACGCTGGGCAGGAGAGCCGAAGGAGGGAAAATAAGAGAGCAGTCTGGAAGCAGGAGGAAGCCACAAACAGCTGCAGAGCCTCAGCTTTCAGGAACTGAGTGTCATTCCTCCTTGTTCAAACTCCCTACTGGGGAGGCCGTCCTGTAAAAGCATAATGAGGGAGACAAGGCATTTGAGGGACGCTGTATCTCCAAGACGCTAGAGAGCAGCCTTCCCTCTTCCCAGGATCACACAGTAAGGCAAGGACCTGACTGTCCGGGTTCTCATCTCTGTCAGGAAAAATCCATGAAAAAGTGGTCTTGTCCCACGTGCAGTGATCTTCATGGCTGACAATTTCTCAATGCTTCAGTCACATCTTCGGTTAAAAGAACAATCCAATGTGTCTCCCTAAGAAACACTGTTTTCTCTCCCTAGTTCACAGGGTCCATAGAGAACAGCCTCACCTGGGTTGGGTCACATGCCCGCCTCTCCTCGGAAGAAGCAGGTCCGCAGGCAGCAGGACCTGGACCCTGGCCCTCCTCGCCCCTCCCGGGGCCCTCTCCCTGGGCTCCCCACCAGGCAAGACACTGCCCAGAGGCCCGGTCAGTGGTGCAGCCAAGATGAAAATTCTAGACAGTTCCAAAGCCCGATCTCTTACTCATTCTTCCTCAACGGTAAAGAGCTGGTGAGAATTCTGATTAAACGAGTCCGAAGGGAACAGTTCTTCACCTGCTTAAGGATTCTCCATCCAGGCCCTCGGAGTCCTCCGGTGGTGCTCCAAATCATCTCATCCTACAGTCTCCGATTTGAAAGATTTGCTCCTGGCTTCAAGCACCCAAGGTTTTATTAACCGATTCGCCACCACCCAAGACTGTTTCCCTCCACGACGACCTGCACGAAACCTGTATTCCGGATTTCCTGCCTCAGGGCTGGCTTCGTGATGCTGTCACTGCAGGTCTTGCCCACCTGAGCCCGCGGAGTCCCGAGCTCCAGGGCCGCGGCCAGGTCTGGACTCCCGGCTCCAAAGCCCACGGGAGCCCAGCCGGTTGACCCTGAGCGGCGGGCGCGTCGCCGAACTACATTTCCCACAGTGCTTCCGGAAGCCGCGGCCTCCTAAACCCGGCGTCCGGCGAGCAGGCTCGCGCGGGGGCTTCTGGGAGTTGTAGTCCGGTCCCGCTCGCGCCGGCGCGACTGAAGGTTCGGCGTCGGCCTTTGTCCTGGCTGCGGGCGCGCGCCGCTGCGGTGAGTGAGGCCGCGGCCGGGGCAGCCAGTCCGAGGACGCAGGACCGCGCCGTCAGGCCGCCGTCCCCGGGCCCTCTGCGGGAACGCCTTGCGCCTGCGGGCCCCGCGGCCCTGAACAGGCCGTATCGGCCTGGGCCCCGAGGGAGGCCGGCCGCGAGGGGAGAGGTCTGCGGTCTGATGTCCCTGGCGCTGGAGGAGCCCGGGGGTCTAGAGGCAGGAGGGGAGGGTCTGCTCGGAGGGCCCTCGGGACGGCCGCTCCCGCAGGAGGGGGCGTGGGGAGAGTCCCCGCCCCCTGGAGCCTGGGGACCGGGAGCCACTGACAGGTGTGCCCCGGGTACCTGCCAGCAGGGTTCCAAAAGTTTGGACGATGGACAGAGAGAAAGTGCTGTCTCTAGGGAGGGGGAGAAAGGGAGAAAAGGACAAGCTGGATTCGAGGGGGCGGGGGAGGGGAGTCGCGCACACCCAGTATCACCAAATCCGGAAACTGTCCCCCAGAACAGCGAAATTCCCCCTCTTCTCGTCCTCTCCTTCTAAGGACTCTCGACTTTAGGCCATGAATCAGTGGATCACGTTGGAGACCTTTCACATTTGCTTTCTTATTTTACTCTCCAACGAGCTACCTGATACGTCATTGTTACTGCGCTGTTCATCTAGTCAGGGCTGTTGGATTCCTTGCCCAATGTCACATACTGGGGGGAGGGGGGGGGTCAGGCAAGAATTCAAGTTTTCATGGCTTACTTCCGAGCTTTTCCCAAAGGAAGGGAGAGCCTTTCTGATAGGAAAAGCAGTATTTTCTATGATAAAGCCACTTGCTCCCATATCTTTGGAAAATTGATTCCTCAGACTTGTGATCTAGGTAGAAAAATATGGTTTCCCCTTGTTAATCAAGGAGGTGCCTAAGATCTGGCGTCATTGTTACTTGTTGAGCGTGTGGAAAGGCAGAGCTGTAAATTTGCCCACTTGCTCTGACCAAACTCTATTTTCTGGAATCCCCAGAGATGGAGTCCAGCTTCAGGCAACAAATGCCATGTACTTTTCCATGGACCAGGGAATGTCCTACAGAGTGGAAATGCAGTTGTTGACCAGTAATAGCTTGAACTCTCACTTCCATCCTGGCACTCTGATAGGAGATGCCTTTGTAGCTTGTACCCCAAGTTGGAGGTGAGTCCTCCAAATGAATTTAAAATACCTCTCCAGGCATCACATCATGTAGCTTCTAATGCACAGTTGTCAAGAAGGACACCAGTGCTTAGGTTAACAGAACAAAGAATTGTAGCATCATACTGTTATTCATTAAATCAGGAGGCTAGCATTTTGATAGGACATGTTAGAGGGAAACAAAGATTATACATTGAGCTACTGCATAAAGGAAGTGGAGGAATTCAATATTTAGTCTTCTTAAATAAGAAGAGAATATTCCCCAAAAAATTTTTTTGAAAACAGATAATGTGGGAAATACACAAGAGGCTGCCTGGGACCTGGAAGGAGAGTAACAGTCTGTTTTATCACTCTTCTCTTCATTCCATATTATAAGAATTCTCACCAGCTCTTTAATGACGAGGACCTGGCAAATCATCTAGTGTAAGAGCATACACTTAGATCCAGAAAGTCTTGGATTTGAACCTTTGCTCCACCTTAACTCCTTACTGGCTGGGAGACCTTGGACACGTTACTTAACCTAGTTGGAGTGTCTTGGGCTTGGTTTTGGAGTCTGGGATAGATTTTCCTTTCTCAAGAATTGACAAGTATTTGTACTTCCTGTCATAACTAGTATTCTCATGTCTTGAAGGGTAGGAGAGGGGTAAGCCTAAGACTGGAGCTTCCTCAGAATCACTAAAAGGTAACATGAAATCCCTTGTTGTGTCCTTAGAACCTAAGGGGAGCTGTAGAGGAGAGCTGGAGCCACTTCTATCGTGGAACCAACCATAAAAGGCTGAATTGTTGGTGTTTTATATTCTGAATTCCTTTGGGGATTTGGGGGATAAAATAGCAGGTGATTACTCAGAGGAAGGAAGTGGAAGATTCCAGTCACATGCCAAGACTAAGGTACAAATGGCAGTGACCATTACCTTGGGCATGGCAGGCAGTATGTTTGCTCCATGTGTTCTCTGCTTTCCTATCTCGTGTTTCCTTCTGGAGTCATTTGGGTGTGGCCATGGCATTTTGGGGACCATTTTGCTGTCGTATTATAGGTGACTATGACATTACATCAGAAATTCCAAATTTCCAACATTCATTTGCACCCCAAGCTGGAGCTTCTGTTGATTTTATTCTCATTTATCAGCTCTCCTGCCCTTTCCTGTTTGTTTTTGTCATTTTATTTTGTTTTTGTTTGCTTGTTTCCCTCTCAGGTACCCAAGAACAGCCCATGGAAGAATCATTTGAAGAAGTGGCCACACAGCAGGAGTGGACATGTTTGGATTTCCAACAGCTACCCTGCTGGACTGTCATGGAAGATATGCTCAGAATGTAGCATTTTTCAGTGAGTGATTTGTTTGATCACTGGGATGCCCTCAGCTCACAGAATTCAATATCTCTGTCCTCTGCACTGGCTGGCAGGCTGAGGTAGCAGTGGAAATGTTCCCTTGGCAGAGCCCACTGTTCTGGGGGGTTACAGGAAAAGTCTACAAACTGGAGTTTAAAATAATAATAAAAACAGACGGAGGAGCAGAATTTTAAAGCAAGAAAGAGAACAATCTTGATATGGAGTTAGTCTTGAGGTGGTTTCCAAGAGAATGAGTGAGCAGCATTAAATTTCAGAGCTATCACTGAATAGGGGGGTAAGGCAGGGGAAAAAGAAGACAGATTCCCTAGGATGAAACCAAGTATACTGTTAATAGTGATGGATGAACCCATATTTAAAGTGCAATAGGAGACTTAGATGGAAGACTATCTTGGGAATCTCTTTCAGTATCTGCAAAGAAGTGTTTGAGAATAACTTTCAAAACAAATTGATTTCAGTTCCACCATACCTTAGGATTTTAAAGGGAAAAATTCCTTGGACCAAATTCTATAATTGTCCTGACTAGATCTGTGATATCAGACAAGTTACTTAACTTCTTTCAGCTTCAGACTCTTCATCTGTAAAATGGGACAGTAAGCTCTATGTAGCAGTGTTGTAGGATTAGCAGTAGTAGATACAAAGTACCAGGGTTCTGCCACATGTTTTCTGAGGTCATGTAGCTTACTCCACTGACAAGAGAGCACACTGTGTGGCAGAGGTGGATTCGTCATGACGTTAATGAAACTGAAGCTTCAAGACCCTTCACTTGCACTCCAGTTTCTTCCAAGGCCCTCTATCTAATGTTATAGTTTTTCTTAAAGATGGTGGGGGGGGGGCGCTCAAAATTTTAAAGATTTAGGCCCTGTACAACCTGGAGCTACGTCTAGTTTGGAGTCAGATAAAACCCAGGTATGAGGCTCTATGTAATCCTGTGTAGTTTTGTTACATTTTCTGAGCCTGTTTTCTTATCTACAAAATGGAGATAACTATTTCCACCTCACAAGATTATTTGGGAGCTTAAATTAAATTTAGAGGCAATACTGCTGTGGATCATGCCAACTCTACACTTCCTAACTGCGTGACCTTTGACAACCTCCCTGGGCTCTCATTTCCTTAACTGTAGCAATCTCATAGGATTGTTTTGAGGATGAAGTTATGCAAAGTTTGGAGCATAATGCCTGGCACATTAAAGCACTCTAAGTATCATGTTTCTTTTTTTCCTGTTCTTTTCACTCAGCATATTGGTGCCTCTTACATGACTTCCCTCTCATTTTACCAGATGTGATGACAGAAACCCATCACAAATATGATCCCTCTGAGGCTACAGGATCCTCAAGCTGGGATTTCCAGAATTCGTTCAGAAGAGAGAAGCTGGAACAAAAATCCCCAGATTCTAAGACACTACAGGAAGATTCATCTGGAGTGAGACAGAAGGTCTATGAGTGCCAAGAATGTGGAAAATCTTTCAGGCAGAAAGGTAGTCTGACGTTACATGAGCGAATCCACACTGGTCAAAAGCCCTTTGAGTGTACCCATTGTGGGAAAAGCTTCAGGGCCAAAGGAAATCTTGTCACACATCAGCGAATACACACAGGAGAGAAGCCCTATGAGTGCAAGGAGTGTGGAAAAAGCTTTAGTCAGCGAGGCAGTCTAGCTGTTCATGAAAGACTCCACACTGGACAGAAACCTTACGAGTGTGCTATTTGTCAGAGAAGCTTCAGGAATCAAAGTAACCTTGCTGTTCATAGAAGAGTCCACAGTGGTGAGAAGCCCTACAGATGTGATCAATGTGGAAAAGCCTTCAGTCAGAAAGGAAGCTTAATTGTTCACATCAGAGTCCACACAGGCCTGAAACCTTATGCCTGTACCCAGTGCCGGAAGAGTTTCCACACTAGGGGGAATTGTATGCTGCATGGCAAAGTCCACACAGGAGAGACACCCTATCTGTGTAGCCAATGTGGGAAAAGCTTCACTCAGAGAGGGAGTCTGGCTGTGCATCAGCGAAGCTGCTCACAAAGGCTTACCCTCTAACCACTTTTTTTTAAAGGAAGTTCTGTTTATGAATTAAGAGTATAAAATCCTCTGAAATCAAGCAGCCTATCCAATTCTATGGAATGAATGGAGAATCTTTCAGAAAAACCATCACTGGGTAGGATAAACTGACTTTTCCCCTTTCCCCCAAATAAGTTTTAAAAATAAATGTCTTATTATCGGTATGTTGTATGTTTCCTAATTTCTGTCAGTTTTTTTTTGTTTGTTTTTTTTGTTTTTTTTTTTTTTTGCCCTAATTTCCCAGGAGACCCACATTAATCTAGTGCCACACTTGACATTGTTCTGGGTGTAGCAGATACAGATTTTAAAATTTGTAGTTGACCCCATCAGCTTTTTCTTAAAAATCAGCCTCTTATCAATATCAGCTTTCTTTCCTTTCCTACATATTCAATTTAATCTAGTTTTGCATTCAAGACCACTGGGCAGAATTCCTGGGGCAAATCTAATGACTTGGACTATACATTTATTGAACATTGCATTACGTGGATGATATCCCCAATAACCTATTCTGACAAACCACTCTTAGGCGTGTAGAAGAGGCCCTAGCCAAGCATTGAGGTTTACTTTAGTACTCCATTTCTAACTCAGATAAGAGATCATTTGTGTATAGCCTAATAGCAAACAATGACTCTCTGAGCAATTTCTTGAAAACTCTAGGCCTATTATGCCCTTTATTAAAAGGACTCCTATTCCCTGGGAGACAGACTTCACTTCCTCTTTGGCAGTGGCAATATTTTAGGGTTGGAGTCAACTAGAAGAAAAACAGGTGTACTTTATCACTAAGCCTAGATTTATAGTTAATAATGAAATTGCAGTACTCCAACAATACCATCCTCTTTCTCCTACACACACACACACACACACACACACACACACACACACACACACACACACACAAGGAAAGAAATTTGGAAGGATAAACCACTCTAATTTTGTTAACTTCTGGGGAATAAAATTTGAAGATTGGAGAGAAGATGGTTTTGAGGAGAAATTTTTGAGCATTTAGGTCATTAAAATAAATGATATAGATGTGTAGTTTTCTTGACAAAATACCATTCAATTATTCTTCAATAACAAAACACTGTTTCAGTACAAGAGGTGTCTAGTAGAGCCTATAAGCTATTAGTTCCTTAGAGCTTATTAGAGTTCCAAAAGCTTATTAGAGTACTTCTTTAGTATCTAGACAGGTAAATGATGTCAAAGATCTTTGAGTGTTGAAACACTTCAAAAACATTATGAATTTGAATATTGCTCTCAAAGATACTCTGGTAACATTTGAAAATGCCTACAAGAATGTTCATGTCCTCATGATTAGCCACAAACTGGAAATAACCCAGAATGTCCAACAGCAGGTGAGGGATAAGCAAATCGTGGTTTGTTCATATGAATGAAATATGACTTAGGAATAAAAAAGAACAAACTGACACATGCAACAACATGGATGAATTTCAAAATCTATGGTGAGTGAAAGAACCTAGGCACACATGCACCCATACACATGCAAATATAGTGGATAATTCCATTTATTTCACTTCCATGAACAGGCAAAACTAATTTATGGTGATAGAAATCAGATAGTGGTTGCCTTTAGAGGGTGGGGGTGTATGATAATTGACTTGAAGGGGCACAAGAGAACTTTATAGAATGAGAAAATATTCTATACCTTAACTTTGGGTTAACACAGTTTTCAAAATTCATTGAACATAAAACCTGTGCATTTTTTTATATGTAAATCAAACTTCCATAACAATGAAGCAGCTCAAATATATGGCCCCTCAATTATTTTTATACTCCTCCCATGAAGAGGAGGGGTC
This sequence comes from Choloepus didactylus, assembly GCF_015220235.1. Classification (NCBI taxonomy): domain Eukaryota; kingdom Metazoa; phylum Chordata; class Mammalia; order Pilosa; family Megalonychidae; genus Choloepus; species Choloepus didactylus. The sequence goes on along the minus strand of NC_051321.1, from coordinate 89,523,417 downwards.
TATGCCCCTTCCCCTTAATTCAGGGCAGGCTTGAGACTGCTTCAACCAATAGAACACAGCAGAAGTGATACTACATGACTTTCAAGGATAGGTTAAAGATCAGAAAAGTTTCTTCCTGGTTCTCTTGGGACACTTGTTCTGGGGAAAACTAGCTGCCATGTAAAGAATCCAAACTGTCCTGAGACCACCAAATGGAGAAGCATGTAAGTGCTCCAGTCAGCAGGCTCAGCTGAGCTCCCTACAGAGTCATCTTGGATATCCAGCCTTGGAGAACCTTCAGCTAGTTTCAGCCCTAGCTGACATTTGACCAAAACCATGTGAAGGACCCCAAGTGAGAACCACTTTTCCAAACTCCAAACCCACAAAGTCATAAAAAATAAAGATTAGGATTTTACACCTCAGAATTTTTCAGCTACTTTGTTATGCAGCAATAATAACTGGAACAAATATTTGTTTTAAAAAGAACATAATCTAAAACTTCTCAATCAGTTAAAATTAGTCCTTTAGTTGATTGTGGGGGAAAAAAGAAAAAGTCTGGGAAAGCACTTGTTCTTATCTCACTGATTAAATCAAAATAGGAAATTACAATTTTATGACTTTCCAGAAAGCTTCAAGTTTAGAAATAAACATTCTCTTTGACAAAATAGGAAGCAGGGATACATGATTTAACCCAGGTCCAAGTTATAAAGTAAGGAGTAGCTGCTGAGAGCCCAGGAAACATTGGCCATGTAGCTGAATTTGGACTCAGGTAACATAATCTAAAACTTCTGAATCAGTTAAAATTAAAAGTCCTTTAGTTAATCTTTTTGCACTATGACTTCCATTGTCTGACTGTTATTTAAAGACAGAGTTGTAACTTTACTTCAGTGGAACTGCTTTCCCTTTCTTAATGTTTGAGCCTGGAACAGACTAAACAGAGTACTCTCCTATGATGAAATAGGCCAAAAAAGGAGGTAAGCCTTGGATTCTAATTACTAAAAACAGCTGATCACAGTCAGACTAAAGGGTAAAGGATGATATTGACTGGGTTTTAAAACTTCAACTTCTGTGTGAGACCAAAGGAAGATATGTTTATTTGGTGCAAAATCTGTATTTTCTGTAGCACACCACATAATTGAACTTGCACGGTCAGTTTGCTCAAACACCATAATTACATGGAACTCTGAATAGGGAGTGAGATCTAGTGGGTTTTTACAGGTTAGTGAAGCCCCCAATATATCCCAAAGTAATTTGGGCAGAGAAGAAAAATGTATTTGCAAAGTCCCCCTGAGGGACTGGGGGAAATGAGGAAATATTAAACTTCCCCACCTGGGGAACTACTGATATTCTCACAAGCCCTGGGGACTACAGATTTAGAAGACTGAGCACTTGATCTTGGGGCTTGCCCTTATGAAGCTTGTTACTGCAAAGGGGAGGCTAAGCCTACTTATAATTGTGCCTAAGAATCACCCCGAGAGAACTTCTTGTTGCTCAGATGTGGCCTCTCTTTCTAAGCCAACTTGGCAGGTAAACTCACTGCCCTTCCCCCTTTGTGGGACATGACTCCCAGGGGTATAAATCTCCTTGGCAACATGGGACATGACTCTCAGGGATGAACCTGGACCTAGCATTATAGGATTAAGAAATTCTTCTTGACCAAAAGGGGGAAGAGAAATGAAACAAAATAAAGTTTCAGTGGCTGAGATATTTCAGATAGAGTTGAGAGGTCATTCTGGAGGTTATTCTTGTGTGTTATATACATAACCACTTTTAGTTTTTAGTGTATTGGAAGAGCTGGAAGGAAATACCTGAAACTGTTGAACTGCAACCCAGTAGCCTTGATTTTTGAAGATAATTATATAACTATGTAGCTTACACGGTGTGACTGTGTGATTGTGAAAACCTTGTGGTTCACACTTTTATCCAGGGTATGGACAAATGAATAGAAAAATGGGAACAAAAATTAAATGAGTAATATGGGGAAGTGAGAGGATGGGATGTTTTGGATGTTCTACTTCACTTGTATTTTTATTCTTGTTTTTATTTTTTTTTTTTTTGGACTAATGAAAATGTTCAAAAATTGATTTTGGTAATTAATGCACAATTATATGATGATACTGCAAACAACTGTACACTGTTGATGAGTGTAGGTTATGTAAATATATCTCAAAACAATTTTTTTAAAAAGTAAAAAAAAATCTGATCATACACTAGGACAGAATCTGTGGGAGAAGGCTGATTCTTATGAGAATTTACTGAATTGTGAAAAGAATCAAATGGTTCTCTTTTATTAACTGGAGAAGGCAAAGAATTAGAACAGATTCTAATGAAAATTAGGGTGTACAAATCCTAAACTAGCCTTTGGTGACAGGCACAAAAGAAAGCAGAAATAGTTAACATGTATACTATTCTAACAATGCAAGACAGTAAGTTAAATGTATTTATTGGCAGAGCAGTAAGCATTTTCTGGTACCCTGCATGCAGGGTAATAGGAGAGTTTAGGCATGCCAAATTCCTCTGTATATAGATTTAAGTCTGCCACCTGGGGCTGAGGGTAGAGGTGGGTGATAAAACTATGAGATTCCACAGGTTTTCTAAAGTGATACTTAACAATGCAGAAAAGTCCATCCATATTACATCTAGCTGGAAACCTTATTATCCTAAAAGCCACTCATGCCTAAAGAACTAAAGACATATTTGTTATAAAAATATTACCAAATGAATAATTTCCCTATACAGTATGGTGGTTTTAAAATACATCCATAAATTATTTGATACACCCCCTCTTCAACTGGAACTTAATTCCTCTCCCCTTGAATGTGGACTGGACTTAGTGACTCACTTCTAATGACTAGAACATGCTGGTAGTGACAGTGAATCACTTCTGAGACTAGGTCATAAAAAGCATCTCGGGACAATTAAATGCCAAGGATGATCCTGGATGGGATCTGAGGATGGAGGAGGAGGCTCAAAGGGACACAGTTGGGACACAAGAAAAAAAAAAAAAAAGGAAATACAGAATGTAAGCTTTGTATCAATGTTGAATTTCTTGAACTTCTTAGCTGTGCTTAATGAGATTGCATAAAAGAATGTTCTTGTCCATGAGAAAGGTATATGTGAATTATATTGTTTGTTCAAAGATATGTGCAGCTTGCTCTTATATGTTCAGAGGACAGAGCAATAGATGATGGATGATAGAGAGGGAGGGAGGGAGGGAGGGAAAGAAATGGTGGTGTGACAGGATGTTAAAGGTGGTGGATCGGGGTATTGGGGGAGGGGGGTCAGGGTATGATGGAGATCTGTGTATGGGGTTTGTACTGTTTTTGCAACTGTTCCTGTAAGATTGAATTTATTTCAAAATAAATTTATTAAATTAAAAAAAAAAAAAGCATCTCTGTTTCCACCTTGTTCACTCTCTGTGAGATCACTCGCTCTGGGGGAACCCAGTAATCATGTCATGAAGAAATTCAAGTGGCCTTATGGAGAGACTGGAATGGCAAGGAACTGAGGCTCCTGGGAAAAGCCATGTGATTTAGCCACCTCAGAAGCAAATCCTCCAGCCTTGGTCAAGCCTTCAGGTGACTGCGGCCCCAGCTGACATCAAGAATGCAACCTCATGAGACCCCTTGAGCCAGATTCACTCAGCTAAGCCACTGTGAGATAATAAATGTGTGTTGTTTTGAACTGTTAAGTTTGGGGGCAATTTGTTATGAGGTAATACAGGGGTCCAAAAGTTACAGCTTGTAAGTGGAGTCGGAAGCTCCAGGAATCAGTCCCTCCACCAAAACAGCTATTGAACTGGCAGGAACTGACTGAGTCAACTATTTTAAAAATCCAGAGTCAAGTGGAACACTGTGCAGCATCCAGGGAGGAGGTGGATAAAGAGGCTAGTAAATTGTGATAATTTTGATGAGTTTCACCCTCCCTGCAGCAGGTACCATCTCCTTCCCCAGCCTCCTGGTGGGCAGCAGTGGGAACTAGAGCTTGGGCTCCTGCCACAGCATGCTGGTGCCAAGGTGGGACATAAAGACCTAGTCTTCCAAACCCCGAGAGTGTGTGGTCTGATTGCAGATCTCTACTTGTGCTCAGTTACTTCAGATCTCCAGGGGCCAGCTTTGAGGGCAGCCATTGTTCCAACCCAAGCTCAGGCAAAAGCAGCAGAGGAATCTTAAAGACAGCAACCTTCCCTGAAACCAGAAAACAGTTAATTGGCTCCATTAACTGGGCAAGAGCTGAATCAAGAAAACACAGCTTCAAACACCATAGAAGGAGACTTCCAGGAAGATAGTGGAATAAGGGCAGGCAGAACTCACTCCTCCACCGAAAACACCTAGAGAACAAGCAGAAACTCTCCAAAACAGCTGTTTGAGGCTTTGGAAGACCAGGGAAGGACCTTATATATTATAAGGAAGAGCTGGATGAAAAGACTGAAAAACCACAATTGAGAAATAGGGATGAGTGAACTCAATGGCACCCATCTTCCACCCACAAGACTGTGTCAGCCTGATTCTTGCCAGTTCATGAAATGCAGTACAGCCCTGGTCCAACTGTTGGCTGGTAAAATTAACCCTCTCAGTCCTGCAGCCTAGTCTTTTCATGCGTGAGTCTGGGAGCCAGCAGCTCCATTATCTCCACAGAGAGACTGCCCTGAGTGACTGATCTCTATCATGCTCCCAGCATGCATCCCCCATCCCCCAGGCCAGCATTCTCAGGTGCACCTGGATCTGACCCAGCTGGCTGCAGCAGTCTGGGAGAGACAGGGAGGCCCTCCCCTTGGAAAAAGATGGGGATGCAGAACAATCCTGATCTAACATTTGGCTGGCAAGGGGTCCCACAGCCTTGAACCTTTCCACACAGGAGACCAGGGCCCTCACAAGCTCCATTATTTCCAAAAACAAAGAAGCTGCAGTGAGTGAGGGAGCTCCACCATGGCTCCCAGGGCCCAAATCCCCTCCCTGAGGCTGGCAGTTTCCAGTCAGTCTGGACCCTGCTTGGCAGGCTGCTGCAGTCGGGGAGAGGCTGGGTTGTGGGGAATATGTTGGCCACGAGTGCCATCTGCTGGGAAGGCTGGGAAAGAAGGGTCTGGGATGCTGCTTTCCTGACCCTTTCTCTAAGTCCCTTTGAAATGGGTCTGTGTCCCCTGCATGAGACCCTGGCCCTGGTTTAGCTGGGAAATACTGATGAAGCGCCAAAGGAGACATTCAACAAGAACCCAATTAACAACAGAATCTTAGACAAGAGAGGGAAACTAACTTTCAAAATGATCTTATCAAGATAATCAGAAGGTATTCCAGCACGGAGAGCTGGCAGGCGCTGCTAATGGGTCGGGAGCAGACTGCAGATATGGCTCAGTTTCCCCCACTACCCCTCCCCTCAGACAGAAGCCCCTCCCCTCCTCCGCCAGCGGACCTCACCCAACTATCCCTGTGACGTCAGCCAGGGGCAGCCTGGGCACCCCCCAGAAGAGCCCCAGCACGGGCAGCCAGAGCTCCAAGGCTCCCCAGGGCGATATGAATGCTGAGGACACACCAGGCACTTCCCCCGCCAAGGCCAACAGACAGGAGAACCACCACGTCAAAAGCAATGGAGACCTATGCCTCGAGGGTGAAGGGGAATGGCCCCCCATGAACAAAATATGAGGCAGCCAGGGCCACCAGTGAAGCCATCGAGGCAGCAACCCCCAGCCAGGGCTCTGAGGCCAGGGGGCAGGCTCCCCCCAAGCAGACCCCCAAGAAAAAGAAGTTCTCTTCCAAGAAGGCTTTCAAATTAAGTGGTCTGTCCTTCAAGAGAAATCGGAAGGAGGGTGGGGGTGATTCGTCCACCTCCTCATCCACAGAGGAAGAGGAGGAGCAGGGGAAATGAGTGTCTGCAGTGACGAACACACTACCCAGGAAAGGAAAGGTGTTGCTTCCTCCAAAATCCAGGAGTCCAAGGCCAAGGGGGCAGAAGCTAGTGCCAACTCCAAGGGAGAAGACAAAGAAGAGGCAGGGCCCCAGACTGCAGAGCCATCCACTCCCTTGGGACCAGAGAGTGGCCCTACCCCTGTGAGCAAGCAGAGTAGCTGGGTGGGGGCAAATGGGTGATCTGTAAGCTGCAAAAACTGTGCTGTCCGCATTTTGAGTGAACTATGCCAGAAATGAAGGCAAACACTATAATGCCTCACCAATATGGGCTAACTACAATGTGTAAACTCAGAATTGAACCTTAGAGCACAGCTTACCAGGGAAACGCTTATTGTAATGGTCCCTAGATTGTAAGCTCTTACAGCAGTCACATCTATTCCTGAGTTTTAATGGTTATTTCTAAATTCTGAGATGCTAAACTTTTGTGTATAACCTGATCAATCCCTGGAACTTTGGGTATCCTGTGACACCTGAAACTCAGAGCTAGAGCTCAGCAGTTATGAATGTCAGTATTAGCACATACAGCAACTGTTGAAGAAGCTGAAAAAGAGTCCAGACTTCAATTAAAGATATGAATGAAGCAGATCTGGTTAGGACCAGGGCAAATCAGGCTAAAGGGTAAAGGACAATACTGTGTTTTAAAACATCAACTTCCATGTGAGATCAAGGGAAGAGATTTAGTTGGTGCAAGATCTTTATTTCCTAAACAATTTAACTCATACCATTTGTTCAAATACCATAATTACATGGAACTTTGAATAGGAAGTGAGACCTGGTAGGCTTGTATAGGTTAGTGTGAAATAGTGACACATCCCAAAGTAATTTGGGCAGAGAATAAAAATATATGCAGGGCCCTCCTGAAGCACTGGGGGAAAATGTGGAAGTGTTGGACTTCCTCACCTGGATTGTTGCTGATGTTCTCACAAACATTGAGGACTGGCAGTTTGGGATGCCAAGCCCTCTGTCTTGGGGCTTGCCCTGATGAAGCTCCTTACTGCAAAGGAGAGGCTAAACCAGCTTATAATTGTGCCTAAGAGTCTCCCCCTGAGTACCTCTTTGTTGATCAGATGTGGCCCTCTCTCTAGCCAACCCAACCTGATAAGTGAACTCACTGCCCTCCTCCCAACGTGGGATCTGACTCCCAGGGGTGTAAATCTCCCTGGCAACAGAATATGACTCACAAGGATGAATCTGGACCCAACATCGAGGGACTGAGAACATCTTCTTGACCAAAAGGGGGATGCAAAATGAAACAAAATAAAGTTTCAGTGGTTGAGAGATTCCAAATGGAGTTGAGAGGTCACGCTGGTGGACACTCTTGCACACCATACAGATAACCCTTTTTAGGTTTTAATGCATTGGAATAGCTAGCAGTAAATACCTGAAACTAACAAACTCCAACCCAGTAGCCCTGACTCTTGAAGATGATTGTGTAACTATGTAGCTTACAATGTGACAGTGTGACTGTGAAAGCCTGTGGATCACACTCCCTTTGTCCAGTGTATGGGTGGATGAATAGAAAAATGGGGACAAAAATCAAATGAAAAATAGGGTGGGGGGGGACAATTTGAGTGTTCTTTTTTACCTTAATTTTTATTCTTATTTTTACTTTTCTGGTAAAAGGAAAATATTCAAAAAATAGATTGGGGTGATGAATGTACAACTATATAATGGTACTGTGAACAGTTGATGTACACCAGATGATTGTATGATATGTGAATATATCTCAATAAAACTGAATTTTTAAAAAAAATCCACCAATACAAGATTGTTAAATAACATATTATATGTATACAATATTATTATTCTAATATGCAGGTGTTTAAAAGTATCTTTATCATCTATCTTATGATCTTATCTACTATCTTTATACATATCATTATTTTATCTATCTGAAGTTATGTCAGAGATCTATTTCTTGCTGAAAAAGTAAAACACAAAACAGTGAGTAAAGGAAGCAAATATATATGAAAGAAAAATCCTAAAAAAAAAAAAAAAAAAAGTGCTGCCCTTGTGAGGTCACTGCCTTGACCTGGTGCCCTGGCTGCCTTCTTGTGCCCAGAAAGGAAGGAGCTGTTGCCCCCTCCCAGCCACGTTCCCTTTCCTTCTTTCCCTCCTGTGGATTCTCCCATCATCCATCTGCAGACCAGCTGAAAATGGTCCCTTGCAGTTTCCCAAGTTAGGTTAGTGATGTGAAATGCTCCTGCCCCTGGCCCTACCTCCTTTCCTGGCTGCACTTCTGCAGAAATCAGTTGCTGGCTTTCTTCCCTGATTCTTCTCCAAGTAGATTTTGTTTACCCTGCTCCCCAAATCCTTGAGCCAGAAGTGGGGTGCTTGCACTCCCAAACCCTAAGTGCCCAGACTTTCTACTGTTGTTTTTAGTCTCTTGTGATGTGCCTCGTGGCCTCTGGCCTAGGGAGGACACTGCCCCTGTCTGCGTTTTTATAAATGTCTTACTCAAGTTCAAACCTCCAGCTTGTGAATAAGCTGTATCTCCTTTTTTACTTAGTAAGCAAGTATTAGGCTTTGGGGGTGGGAAGGGAGGTCTGTAGTGTGAAACAGCTTCTTCTTGTCTTTTTTTTAATCCCTCTGCTTTGTAAATAATTTTAATAGCCAAACCCCAGATTTGTATTTTTTTTTGAACTGCTAAAACCATTCTCTCCCATCTAGTTTTACTGTAACATTCAGAAAAGGAATAAATGTTCTCCCTTGAAGAAGAAGGAGGAGAAGGAGGAGGAGGAGAAATGATCAAGCCAAATGATCAAATTTAAAAGTCAGGGAAGTTGCAGAATCTGGAACAATTAATCAAAGATGTTCAAACAAATCTCCTAAATAATTTCAATGTGATGTTAACCACGATATTAAGAATATTAAGAAAATAGTAGAAGAGCATAAAGAGGAATTTGAAAGAATACATAGAAAAATAGCAGATCTGACATAAATGAAAAATACTGTATATGAATTTAAAACATACCAGAGACTCAACAGCAGATTTGAAGAGACAGAAGAAAGGATCAGTGAACTGTAGGACAGACTACTAAATTTGAATACACAAAAGAAAAAATGGAGAAAAAATTGGAAAACTTTGAATTGGGTCTCAGGGAAATGACTGACAATAAAGAGTGCAATATATATATGGATCATAGGTGTCCCAGATGAGAAGAGAAGGATAAAGGACCAGGAAGAATATTTGAGGAACTAATAGCTGAGAAATTCCCAACCCTTATAAAAGACATAAATATACAAATCAAAGAAGCCCAACATATTCCAAACAGAATAAATCTGAATAGACCCACTCCAAGACACATACTAACCAGATTGTCAAATGTCAAAGAGAAGGAGATAATCCTGAAAGCAGCAAGAGAAAAGCGATTCAAAACATACTAGGGAAGCCACATAAGTAAAAGTGCTGACTACTCATCAGGCACCATGTAGGTGAGAAGGCAGTTGTAAAATATATTTAAGATACTGAAAGAGGAAATACACTGAATTTTGAAAAAAATTTCCTTTTTTGAAGGTAACTGTCCTTTGAAAGTGAGCAAGAGTTTAAAATATGCACCAATAAACAAAAGCTGAGAGAGTCTGTGACAAGAGACTTGCTCTGCAAGAAATACTAAAGGGAGTCCTGCTATCTGAAAAATAAAGACAGGAGAGGCATGGAGGAGAGTATAGAAATAATGATTAGCAGTCACAGAAACTAAAAGGATAAAAAGTGAGAAAAACAATAGATCTGACAAATAAAAGTAAAAGGATAAAATGGTTAAAGTAAGGACAGCTTTTACAGTAATAACCTTGAATGTTAACAGATTAAACTCCCTGTTCTAGTTTGCTAATGCTGCCAGAATGCAAAACACCAGAGACGGATTGGCTTTTATAAAACAGGGTTTATTTGGTTACACAGTTACAGTCTTAAGTCCATAAAGTGTCCAAGGTAACACATCATCAATCAGGTGCCTTCACTGGAGGATGGCGGATGGCGTCTGGAAAACCACTGTTAGCTGGGAAGGCACGTGGCTGACATCTGCTCCAAAGTTCTGGTTTCAAAATGGCTTTCTCCCAGGGTGTTCCTCTCTAGGCTGCAGTTCCTCAAAAATGTCACTCTTAGTGGCACTTGGGATATTTGTCCTCTCTCAGCTTCTCCGGAGCAAGAGTCTGCTTTCAATGGCCATCTTCAAACTGTCTCTCATCTGCAGCTCCTGTGCTTTCTTCAAAGTGTCCCTCTTGGCTGTAGCTCCTCTTTAAAACGTCACTGTCAGCTGCACTGAGTTCCTTCTGTTTGTCAGCTCATTTATATGGCTCCAGTGATTTAATTTAGACCCACCCTGAATGGGTGGGGTAAGACCTCCATGGAAATTATCCAATTAGAGTCATCACCCACAGTTGGGTGGGGTGCATTTCCATGCAAGCAACCTAATCCAAACATTCCAACTTAATCCCCACTAATATGTCTGCCCCACAAGATTGCATCAAAGAATATGGCTTTTTCTGGGGGACATAATACATTCAAACCAGCACACTCCCCAATCAAAAGACAAAGATTGGCAGAATGGATTTTAAAAAATAGGATCCATCTATTTGCTGTTAACAAGAGATACAATTTAGACCCAAAGAAACAAATAGGTTGAAACTGAAAGAATGGAAAAAGTTGTTCCACTCAACCAGTAACCAAAAAAAGCTGGGTTAGCTATACCAATATCAGACAAAAAAGGACTTTAAATGCAAAGATGTCATAAGAGATCAAGAAGGACACTACATATTAATAAAAGAGGAAATTCACCAAGAAGAAATGACAATCATAAATATTTATGCACCTAAATAAGGTACTCCAAAGTACGTGAGGCATACTATCAAAACTGAGGGGAGTAATAGATGCCTCTACAGTAATAGTGGGAGAGCTCAACACACCACTCTCTTCAATGCACAGAACATCTAAACAGAGGATCAACAAAGAAACAGAGAGCCTACTAATATGACAAATGAACTAGACTTAGACATTCATAGATCACTGCACCCCAAATCAGCAGGATACACATTTTTAAGTGCTCATGGAACATTCTACAGGATAAACCATATGCCAGGGCACAAAACAGGTCTTAATCAAGTTAAAAAGATTGAAATTAAACAAAGGGTTTTCTCTTATCATAATAGAATGAAGCCAGAAATCAATAAAAACAGAGAACAGGAAATTTCAAAAACATATGGAGGTTAAACAAAACACTCTTAAGTAATCAGTGGGTCAAAGAAGAAATTGCAAGAGGAACAAGTAAATATCTCAAAATGAAGGAAAATAAGAATGCAACATATCAAAACTTATGTGCTGCAGTGAAGGTGGTGCTGAGAGATAAATTCATAGCCCTAAATGCCTACCTTAAAAAGGAAGTGCTTGCTAATGCTGCCAGAATGCAAAATATCAGAAATGGATTGGCTTTTTTAAAGGGGGGTTATTTGGTTAAACAGTTATAGTCTTAAGGCCATAAAGTGTTCAAGGTAAGGCATCGATAGAGTACCTTCATTGAAGGATGGCCATTGGTGTCCAGAAAACCTCTGTTAGCTCAGAAGGCACCTGGCTGGCATCTGCTTGCTCCTACATTGTGTTTCAAAATGGCATTCTCCAAAATGTTGCTCTTGGGGCATTTTGTCCTCTCTTAGCTGCAGCTCCTCTTCAAAATGTCACTCTCAGTTGCTCTGACATCCTTCTCTCTGTGAATTCCTTTATATGACTCCAGTAATCCAATTAACACCCACTATGAATGGGCAGGGTAACACCTCCATGGAAATTATCCAATCAAACCTTTCACTTACAGTTGGTTGAGTCACTTCTCCATGGAAACACTCAAAGGATTCCAATCTAATCAACATTAATACACCTACACCCAGAAGATTCCATCAAAGAATACGGCTTTTGGTGGGACATAATATATCCAAACTAGCACAGGAAGAAACAGCTAAAACCAAAGACCTAACTGAACAACTGGAGAAACTAGAGAAGGAACGAATCCCAAAAGAAGAAAAAGGAAATAAATAACAAAGAATAGAGTGAAAATAAATGAAATGGGAAACAAAAGAACAATAGAATCAATAAAACCAAAAATTGTGCCAGTTTGTATGTATTATGTCCCCCAAAACTCCACCTTATTTGATGCAATCTTGTGTGAACAGACGTATTATTGTTGATTAGACAGGAATTCTTTGATTGAGTGTTTCCATGGAGATGTGTCTCAATCAACTGTGAGTGGAAGGTTTGATTGGATAATTTCCATGGAGGTATTACCCCACCCATTCAGGGGGGTAGGTATTAATTGGATCACTGGAGTCGTATAAAGGAGTTCACAGACAGAAGGCCCTCAGAGCAACTGAGAGTGACATTTTGAAGAGGAGCTGCAGCTGAGACACACACTTTGAAGATGGTCATTGGAAGCTGATGCAGACATTTTGAAGAATGCCATTTTGAAATGCAACCTGGGAGCAAGCAGACACCAGCCACATGCCTTCCCAGCTAACAAAGGTTTTCCAGATGCCAATGGCCTTTCTCCAGTGAAGGTACCCTATTGTTGATGCCTTACCTTGGGCAATTTATGGCCTTAAGACTGTAACTTTGTAACCAAATAAGACCACTTTATAAAAGCCAATCCATTTCTGGTGTTTTGCAAAACAGCAACATTAGCAAACTGGAATACTGGTTCTTTGAGCAGATCAATAAATTGACAAATCTTTAGCCACACTGACAAAGCAAAAAGAGAGAAGATGCAAATAAACAAAATCAGAAATGAGAGGGGGGTTATTAACACAGACCCTGAGGTAATAAAAACAGATCATAAAGGGATACTATGAACAACTACATGCCAACAAACTAGACAATTTAGTTGAAATGGACAATGTCCTAGAAATACGCAAACAACCTACACTGACTCAAGAAGAAATAGAAGACTTCAACAAACCAATCACAATGGAATCAGACATCAAAAATCTTCCCACAAAGAAAATCCCAGGTCCAGATGGCTTCCCAGGCTAATTGTACCAAGCACTCCAAGAAGAATTACAACATTCCTCCTCAAACTCTTCCAAAAAATTGAAGAAGAGGGAACACTACCTAACTCATTCTATGAAGCCAACATCACCTTATACCAAAGCCAGATAAAGATACTACAAGAAAAGAAAACCTCAGAACAATCTCTCTAATGAATATAGATGTAAAACTCTTCAACAAAATACTTGTAAATAGAATCCAATAGCATATGAAAAGAATTATACACCATGACCAAGTGGGTTTTATTCCAGGTGTGCAAGGGTGGTTCAACACAAGAAAATCAATTAACGTAATATACCAATAACAAATCAATTGACATCTCAATTGACACAGAAAAGGCATTTGATAAAATTCAGCATCTTTTCATGATAAAACAGTTCAAAAGGTAGGAATCAAAGGAAACCTCCCTAACATGATAAAGGGTATATATGAAAAACCCAAAGTAGCATCATACTCAATGATGAGAGACTGAAAGCTTTCCCTCTAGAATTGGGAACAAGATAAGGATGCCCACTATCACTACTGCTATTCAACATTGTGCTAGAAGTTCTAGCTAGAGCAATTAGGCAAGAAAAAGAAATAAAAGGCATCCAAATTGGAAAGGAAGAAGCAAAACACTCACTATTTTCAAACATGATCCTATATTTAGAAAATCTTGATAAAATGATGACAGTTACTTGAGCCAATAAACAAGTTCAGCAAAGGGGTGAGACACAAGATCAAGATGAAAAAAATCAAATTCTATACACCAGCAATGAGCTATCTGAGGAGGTAATCAAGCAAAAAAATCCATGTACAATAGCAACTAAAATATTCGGATATCTAGGAATAAGCTTAACCAAGGATGTAAAGGATCTGTACACAAAATCTACAAAACATTGCTAAAATAAATCAAAGAAGACCTAAATAAATGGAAAGCTATTCTGTGTTCATGGATTGGGAGACTAAATTTCATTAAGACGTCAATTCTACTCAACTTGATCTACAAATTCAATGCAATACAAATAAAATTCCAACAACCTACTTTTCAGTAATGGAAAATCTAGTTATCAAATTTATTTGGAAGGGTAAGGGGCCTTGAATAGCCAAAAACATCTTGAGAAAAAGGAATTAATTGGGAGGTATCATTCTTCCTGGCTTTAAACCATATTATAAATTTACAGTGGTCAAAACAGCGTGTTACTGGCATAAAGACAGACATATCAATCAATGGAATTGAATTGAGAGTTCAGATCTATGGTCAATTGATTTTTGACAAGGCTCCCAAATCCACCCACCTGGGACAGAACAGTCTCTTCAGTCAAGGGTGTTGAGAGAAATGGATATCCATATCAAAGAGAATAAGAGAGGCCCTCTACCTCACTCCTGATACAAAAACTAACTCAAATGGATCAAAGACCTAAATATAAGAGCCAGTACCATACAATTCCCAGAAGAAAATATAGGGAAATATCTTCAAGACCTTAGACCTTACACCCAAAGCCCAAGGAATGAAAGATAAAATAGATAAATGGGAACTCCCCAAAACTGCATACTTCAGTACTTCAAAGGACTTCATCAAAAGGGTGAAAAGGCAACCGACTCAATGGCAGAAAATATTTGGAAACCACATATCTGATAAGGTTTTGATATCCAGAATATATAAAGACACCTTACAACTCAAAAGACAAAAAGCCCAATTTAAAAAATGGGAACAAGACAAGAGTAGACATTTTTCCAAAGAGAAAATCAAATGGCTAAAAAGCACATGAAAAGACTCTCATCTTCACTAATTATTAGGTAAATGCAAATCAAAACCCCAATGAGATATCATCTCAAACCAATAAGAATGTCCACTATTAAACAAACAGGAAACTACAAATGCTGGGGAGGATGTGGAGAAATAGGAACATTTATTCTCTGCTGACGTGAACATAAAATGGTACAGGCTGCTGTGGAATACGGTTTCGCAGTTCCTCAGAGAACTAAATACAGAGTTGCCCTATGACCCGTCAATCCTGCTACTCAGTATACACCCAGACGATCTGAAAACAGGAATTCAAACAGACACTTGCACATGGATGTTCACAGCGGCATTATTCACACTTGCCAAAAATGGATAAATGAAATGTAGTACGTACATTTGATGGAACATTATTCAGCAGAAAGAAGGAAGTCCTGAAGCATACACTGTGGATAAACCTTGAAATTATCCTGAGTGAAATAAGTCAGACACAAAAGGACAAATGTTGTATGATTTCACTAATGTGAACTCATTATAATATGTAAGCTCATAATCATAACTCCAGAATGTAAGTTATTAGGAGATAGAGTAAGGCCTGAGAAAGGGGAATGGTTGCTTAACATGTGCAGAATTTTTAAGTAGGTTGAACTCAAACATTTGGAAGTGGATAGAGGTGATGGTAGTACATTATTGTCAGTATAATTAATAGTGCTGAATCATACGTGAATATGGTTGAAAGGGGTTTTCAGTGTCATGTATGTCACCTGAAGGAAAGCTAGAGGTTAAAATATGAGAAGGTATAACACAGTGAATCTTGTGGTGAAAGACGACTGTGATTAACAGTACAAATATAAATAAGTCCTTTTATGAACCAGAACAAATGTGTGACAGTGTTAAGGAGTTAATAATAAGAGTGGTATATGGGAAAAATATAAATCTATTGCAAAATATGGACTCTAGTTAACAGTAATATGTTAACAGTCTTTTGTCAACACTAATGAATGTACCACACCAATACTAGGGGTCAACAATAGTGGGGGATAAGAGGTATGGCATGTTTGGAATTTTATGTTTTTATTTTTTTTCTTTTTGGAGTAATGAAAATGTTCTAAGATTGTGGTAATGAATGCACAGCTATGTGTTGATACTGTGAACCATGGTTTGTATACTTTGGATGGACTGTGTGCTGTGTGAATATACAATAATGAAATTGCATTTTTTTTAAAGCCAAACAATCATGGCCTGGGAACAGAACATCTCATGAATTGTTGTGAACATTAAATGAGGTGATTTGTATTGAAAAAGACTTGCTTTTGGAGTCAGATAGCTCATGGTTCAAATTCCAGATCTAACATTTATTATTAGCTATGGCTGTGGATGACTTAACCTCCCTGTGCCACAGTCTCTTCAAATGTAAAATGAAGATAAAGTTCCATTTGGAATCCCTTCCAGACCTGCCAATTTCCGTCTGTTAAGACTCATCCCCATTCTTCAAAGCTTAGCTCAAAATGACATCTCCAAACATATTTCTGAAAGTCCCTAAAGGAATCCACCTCCCTTCTCTGCCTCAGCAGTTTGATCCTATTCTGCCCTGTAAAATTCTCATTAAATACCTGCCTCATCTCTGCTGCCAGACTGTAAGCATCCTGCAGTCAGGGGCTACGTCCAATTACCCATTATCCCCCAAAAATCATGGCAGAGTATCCCTCAAAGAGGAGGTGCTGAACACATGTTTATTTTTGATGCAGTTTTGTTGAGATATATTCACACACCATACATCTGAATGTTTCTTGAACGAAGAATGCACTGTCCATTGGAACTTCCATTCTTTCTTTCTTTTAATTTGCAACTTTTATTCTTAAAAATAAAATTCCAGGGGAAATCCAGCTTCATTTTGTCAGGTGCTTATAATATAGAATCATTTCTGAAATACATCCCAAATAAATATTAGTTAGCAATTAAACAATTAATTTGCTTTTCAGTCATTAGTTAATGTGATGGGGTATTCTAGGTTTTCTTTATGTAAAATTTTAGTGAATACAGAATAATGTCTCAAAGATATGAAAAGAGATAAAACATGGTTAATTATAATAACAAAGAATTTAGAAATAGTAGGAAGATTCATACGAAAAATCCAGATTCCTCCAATAGATAAGAGAAAATGCAGATGGTAAAAATTAACTAAAAGGTGTGGATAGTGGGCGGGGCAAGATGGCAGTCTGGTGAGCTGTATGTTTTAGTTACTCCTCCAGGAAAGTAGGTAAAAAGCCAGGAACTGCGTGGACTGGACACCACAGAGCAATCTGTCTTTGGGCATACTTCATACAACACTCATGAAAACGTGGAACTGCTGAGATCAGCGAAATCTGTAAGTTTTTGCGGCCAGGGGACCCGCGCCCCTCCCTGCCAGGCTCAGTCCCGGGGGAGGAGGGGCTGTCAGCTCCAGGAAGGAGAAGGGAGAATTGCAGTGGCTGCTCTCATCGGAAACTCATTCTACTGATTCAAACTCCAACCATAGATAGACTGAGGCCAGACACCAGAGACTCTGAGAGCAGCCAGCCCAGCAGAGAGGAGACGGGCATAGAAGGAAAACAACACGAGAAGCTCCAAAGTAAAAGCAGAGGATTTTTGGAGTTCTGGTGAACACAGAAAGGGGAAGGGCGGAGATCAGGCCTTGAGGCGCATATGCAAATCCCGAAGCAAGGCTGATCTCTCTGCCCAGGGCACCTTTCCTTAATGGCCCTGGTTGCTTTGTCTATTAGCATTTCAATAACCCATTAGATCTCTGAGGAGGGCCGTTTTTTTTTTTTTTTTTTTTTTTTTTTTTTTTTTTTTTTTAAATCCTTTTTGCTTTTTCTAAAACAATTACTCTAAGAAGCTCAATACAGAAAGCTTCAAAGAATTGAAATTTGGGCACGTCAAGTCAAGAGCAGAAATAAGAGAGCTCTGAGTCAAAAGGCAATAATCCAGTGGCTGAGAAAATTCACTAAACAACACAACTTCCCAAGAAAAGGGGGGTGTCCGCTCACAGCCACCATCCTGGTGGACAGGAAACACTCCTGCCCATCGCCAGCCCCATAGCCCAGAGCTGCCCCAGACAACCCAGTGTGACGGAAGTGCTTCAAATAACAGGCACACACCACAAAACTGGGCGTGGACATTAGCCTTCCCTGCAACCTCAGCTGAATGTCCCAGAGCTGGGAAGGGGGGAGCAGTGTGAATTAACAGAGCCCCATTCAGCCATCATTTGAGCAGACTGGGAGCCTCCCAACACAGCCCAGCAGCCCAGAACTGCCCTGGGGGGACGGCACTCACCTGTGACATAGCACAGTCATCCCTCAACAGAGGACCCGGGGTGCACAGCCTGGAAGAGGGGCCCACTTGCAAGTCTCAGGAGCCATACGCCAATACCAAAGACTTGTGGGTCAGTGGCAGAGACAAACTGTGGCAGGACTGAACTGAAGGATTAGACTATTGCAGTAGCTTTAAAACTCTAGGATCATCAGGGAGATTTGATTGTTAGGGCCACCCCCCCTCCCCGACTGCCCAGAAACACGCCCCACATACAGGGCAGGCAACACCAACTACACACGCAAGCTTGGGACACCAATTGGGCCCCACAAGACTCACTCCCCCACTCACCAAAAAGGCTAAGCAGGGGAGATCTGGCTTGTGGAGAACAGGTGGCTCGTGGACGCCACCTGCTGGTTAGTTAGAGAAAGTGTACTCCACGAAGCTGTAGATCTGATAAATTAGAGATAAGGACTTCAACTGGTCTACAAACCCTAAAAGAACCCTATCAAGGACAGCAAATGCCACGAGGCCAAAAACAACAGAAAATTATAAAGCATATGAAAAAACCAGACGATATGGATAACCCAAGCCCAAGCACCCAAATCAAAAGACCAGAAGAGACACACCTAGAGCAGCTACTCAAAGAACTAAAGATGAACAATGAGACCCTAGTACGGGATATGAAGGAAATCAAGAAGACCCTAGAAGAGCATAAAGAAGACATTGCAAGACTAAATAAAAAAATGGATGATCTTATGGAAATTAAAGAAACTGTTGACCAAATTAAAAAGATTCTGGACACTCATAGTACAAGACTAGAGGAAGTTGAACAACGAATCAGTGACCTGGAAGATGACAGAATGGAAAATGAAAGCATAAAAGAAAGAATGGGGAAAAAAATTGAAAAACTCGAAATGGACCTCAGGGATATGATAGATAATATGAAGCGTCCGAATATAAGACTCATTGGTGTCCCAGAAGGGGAAGAAAAGGGTAAAGGTCTAGGAAGAGTATTCAAAGAAATTGTTGGGGAAAACTTCCCAAATCTTCTAAACAACATAAATACACAAATCATAAATGCTCAGCGAACTCCAAATAGAATAAATCCAAAAAAACCCACTCCGAGACATATACTGATCACACTGTCAAACATAGAAGAGAAGGAGCAAGTTCTGAAAGCAGCAAGAGAAAAGCAATTCACCACATACAAAGGAAACAGCATAAGACTAAGTAGTGACTACTCAGCAGCCACCATGGAGGCGAGAAGGCAATGGCATGATATATTTAAAATTCTGAGAGAGAGGAATTTCCAGCCAAGAATACTTTATCCAGCAAAGCTCTCCTTCAAATTTGAGGGAGAGCTTAAATTTTTCACAGACAAAGAAATGCTGAGAGAATTTGCTAACAAGAGACCTGCCCTACTGGAGATACTAAAGGGAGCCCTACAGACAGAGAAACAAAGACAGGACAGAGAGACTTGGAGAAAGGTTCAGTACTAAAGAGATTCGGTATGGGTACAATAAAGGATATTAATAGAGAGAGGGAAAAATATGGCAAACATAATCCAAAGGATAAGATGGCCGATTCAAGAAATGCCTTCACGGTTTTAACGTTGAATGTAAATGGATTAAACTCCCCAATTAAAAGATATAGATTCGCAGAATGGATCAAAAAAAATGAACCATCAATATGTTGCATACAAGAGACTCATCTTAGACACAGGGACACAAAGAAATTGAAAGTGAAAGGATGGAAAAAAATATTTCATGCAAGCTACAGCCAAAAGAAAGCAGGTGTAGCAATATTAATCTCAGATAAAATAGACTTCAAATGCAGGGATGTTTTGAGAGACAAAGAAGGCCACTACATACTAATAAAAGGGGCAATTCAGCAAGAAGAAATAACAATCGTAAATGTCTATGCACCCAATCAAGGTGCCACAAAATACATGAGAGAAACATTGGCAAAACTAAAGGAAGCAATTGATGTTTCCACAATAATTGTGGGAGACTTCAACACATCACTCTCTCCTATAGATAGATCAACCAGACAGAAGACCAATAAGGAAATTGAAAACCTAAACAATCTGATAAATGAATTAGATTTAACAGACATCTACAGGACATTACATCCCAAATCACCAGGATACACATACTTTTCTAGTGCTCACGGAACTTTCTCCAGAATAGATCATATGCTGGGACATAAAACAAGCCTCAATAAATTTAAAAAGATTGAAATCATTCAAAGCACATTCTCTGACCACAATGGAATACAATTAGAAGTCAATAACCATCAGAGACTTAGAAAATTCACAAATACCTGGAGGTTAAACAACACACTACTAAACAATCAGTGGGTTAAAGAAGAAATAGCAAGAGAAATTGCTAAATATATAGAGACGAATGAAAATGAGAACACAACATACCAAAACCTATGGGATGCAGCAAAAGCAGTGCTAAGGGGGAAATTTATAGCACTAAACGCATATATTAAAAAGGAAGAAAGAGCCAAAATCAAAGAACTAATGGATCAACTGAAGAAGCTAGAAAATGAACAGCAAACCAATCCTAAACCAAGTAGAAGAAAAGAAATAACAAGGATTAAAGCAGAAATAAATGACATAGAGAACAAAAAAACAATAGAAAGGATAAATATCACCAAAAGTTGGTTCTTTGAGAAGATCAACAAGATTGACAAGCCCCTAGCTAGACTGACAAAATCAAAAAGAGAGAAGACCCA